>NW_026061419.1:0-10000 GCF_024217435.2 Syngnathus scovelli
GTTGCGCCGTAACGTGTCCGACCCGGCCGGTTCCTCCGGTCGGCCCGAACGAGCGAAAATTCGGCCTCTTCCCCTGGAGGTCCTGTGAAGTTTAACGAATATTTTCTAAGTGCGAACGGCTGTTGCGCCGTAACGTGTCCGACCCGGCCGGTTCCTCCGGTCGGCCCGAACGAGCGAAAATTCGGCCTCTTCCCCTGGAGGTCCGGACGACTTTGACGAATATTTTCTAAGTGCCAACGGCTGTTCCGCCGTAACGTGTCCGACCCGGCCGGTTCCTCCGGTCGGCCTGAACAAGTGAAAATTCGGCCTCTTCCCCTGGAGGTCCGGAACATTTTGGCGAATATTTTCTAAGTGCCATCGGCTCTTCCGCCGTAAGGTGTCCGACCCGGCCGGTTCCTCCGGTCGGCCTGAACGAGCGAAAATTCGGCCTCTTCCCCTGGAGGTCCTGTCAAGTTTAACGAATATTTTCTAAGTGCCATCGGCTCTTCCGCCGTAATGTGTCCGACTCGGCCGGTTCCTCCGGTCGGCCTGAACGAGCGAAAATTCGGCCTCTTCCCCTGGAGGTCCTGTCAAGTTTAACGAATATTTTCTAAGTGCCATCGGCTCTTCCGCCGTAAGGTGTCCGACTCGGCCGGTTCCTCCGGTCGGCCTGAACGAGCGAAAATTCGGCCTCTTCCCCTGGAGGTCCTGTCAAGTTTAACGAATATTTTCTAAGTGCCATCGGCTCTTCCGCCGTAAGGTGTCCGACTCGGCCGGTTCCTCCGGTCGGCCTGAACGAGCGAAAATTCGGCCTCTTCCCCTGGAGGTCCTGTCAAGTTTAACGAATATTTTCTAAGTGCCATCGGCTCTTCCGCCGTAAGGTGTCCGACTCGGCCGGTTCCTCCGGTCGGCCTGAACAAGTGAAAATTCGGCCTCTTCCCCTGGAGGTCCGGAACATTTTGGCGAATATTTTCTAAGTGCCATCGGCTCTTCCGCCGTAAGGTGTCCGACTCGGCCGGTTCCTCCGGTCGGCCTGAACGAGCGAAAATTCGGCCTCTTCCCCTGGAGGTCCTGTCAAGTTTAACGAATATTTTCTAAGTGCCATCGGCTCTTCCGCCGTAAAGCGTCCGACTCGGCTGGTTCCCGATGTCGGCCAGAACAAGTGGAAATTCGGCCTCTTCCCCTGGAGGTCAGTTGAAGTTTAACGAATATTTTCTAAGTGCCAACGGCTGCTCCGCCGTAAAGCGTCCGACTCGGCTGGTTCCCGATGTCGGCCAGAACAAGTGAAAATTCGGCCTCTTCCCCTGGAGGTCCGTTCAAGATTAACGAATATTTCCTAAGTGCCAACGGCTGCTCCGCCGTAAAGCGTCCGACTCGGCTGGTTCCCGATGTCGGCCAGAACAAGTGAAAATTCGGCCTCTTCCCCTGGAGGTCCGTTCAAGATTAACGAATATTTTCTAAGTGCCAACGGCTCTTGCGCCGAAAAGCGTCCGCCTCGGCTGGTTCCCGCGGTCGGACACAAAATGTGTCAATTCGGCCTCTCTGAGGTACCAGGGGTAGGCTTTATGTACTTGGTCCCCCCAGTTAGTGTACTCATCACTTTACCCCCCTTTCGCAAAATATAGTCGGCACGTATGTGCAGAACTGTTTATTTTCATTTTAAAAATTGTCTAAGTGCCAGCGGAAGCTGTCACACGAACTGTCCGAGCTACCACGGTGCCCATCCCGGGCAGTGACGGCAAAAGGCCGATGTGTGTTTGATGGAAGTCTGAATAATTTCTAAGTGCCAACGGCTCAACCGCCGTAAAGTGTCCGCCTCGGCCGGTTCTCCCGGTCGGCCCGAACGAGCGAAAATTCGGCCTCTTTCCCTGGAGGTCCGGAACATTTTGGCGAATATTTTCTAAGTGCCAACGGGTGCTCCGCCGTAAAGTGTCCGCCCTCGGCTGGTTCCCCCGGTCGGCCAGAACAAGTGAAAATTCGGCCTCTTCCCCTGGAGGTCCGGAACATTTTGGCGAATATTTCCTAAGTGCCAACGGCTCAACCGCCGTAAAGTGTCCGCCTCGGCCGGTTCTCCCGGTCGGCCCGAACGAGCGAAAATTCGGCCTCTTTCCCTGGAGGTCCGGAACATTTTGGCGAATATTTTCTAAGTGCCAACGGGTGCTCCGCCGTAAAGTGTCCGCCTCGGCCGGTTCCCCCGGTCGGCCAGAACAAGTGAAAATTCGGCCTCTTCCCCTGGAGGTCCGGAACATTTTGGCGAATATTTCCTAAGTGCCAACGGCTGCTCCGCCGTAAAGTGTCCGCCTCGGCCGGTTCACCCGGTCGGCCAGAACAAGTGAAAAATCGGCCTCTTCCCCTGGAAGTCCGGCCGAGTTAAGGTAAATATTTCCTAAGTGCCAACGGCTGCTCAGCCTTAAAGTGTCCGACTCGGCTGGTTCCCGATGTCGGCCAGAACAAGTGAAAATCCGGCCTCTTCCCCTGGAAGTCCGGCCGAGTTAAGGCAAATATTTCCTAAGTGCCAACGGCTGCTCCGCCGTAAAGTGTCCGACTCGGCTGGTTCCCGATGTCGGCCAGAACAAGTGAAAATCCGGCCTCTTCCCCTGGAAGTCCGGCCAAGTTCGGCGAATATTTCCTAAGTGCTAACGGCTGCTCCGCCGTAAAGAGACCGACTCGGCTGGTTCCCGATGTCGGCCAGAACAAGTGAAAATTCGGCCTCTTCCCCTGGAGGTCAGTTGAAGTTTAACGAATATTTCCTAAGTGCCAACGGCTGCTCCGCCGTAAAGTGTCCGACTCGGCTGGTTCCCGATGTCGGCCAGAACGAGTGAATATTCGGCCTCTTCCCCTGGAGGTCCGGAACATTTTGGCGAATATTTCCTAAGTGCCAACGGCTGTTCCGCCGTAAAGAGTCCGACTCGGCTGGTTCCCGATGTCGGCCAGAACAAGTGAAAAATCGGCCTCTTCCCCTGGAAGTCCGGCCGAGTTAAGGCAAATATTTCCTAAGTGCCAACGGCTGTTCCGCCGTAAAGGGTCCGACTCGGCTGGTTCCCGATGTCGGCCAGAACAAGTGAAAAATCGGCCTCTTCCCCTGGAAGTCCGGCCGAGTTAAGGCAAATATTTCCTAAGTGCCAACGGCTGCTCCGCCGTAAAGCGTCCGACTCGGCTGGTTCCCGATGTCGGCCAGAATAAGTGGAAATTCGGCCTCTTCCCCTGGAGGTCCGTTCAAGATTAACGAATATTTTCTAAGTGCCAACGGCTGCTCCGCCGAAAAGCGTCCGACTCGGCTGGTTCCCGATGTCGGCCAGAACAAGTGAAAATTCGGCCTCTTCCCCTGGAGGTCAGTTGAAGTTTAACGAATATTTTCTAAGTGCCAACGGCTGTTCCGCCGTAAAGAGTCCGACTCGGCTGGTTCCCGATGTCGGCCAGAACAAGTGAAAATTCGGCCTCTTCCCCTGGAGGTCAGTTGAAGTTTAACGAATATTTTCTAAGTGCCAACGGCTGTTCCGCCGTAAAGAGTCCGACTCGGCTGGTTCCCGATGTCGGCCAGAACAAGTGAAAATTCGGCCTCTTCCCCTGGAAGTCCGGCCGAGTTAAGGCAAATATTTCCTAAGTGCCAACGGCTGTTCCGCCGTAAAGAGTCCGACTCGGCTGGTTCCCGATGTCGGCCAGAACAAGTGAAAAATCGGCCTCTTCCCCTGGAAGTCCGGCCGAGTTAAGGCAAATATTTCCCAAGTGCCAACGGCTGTTCCGCCGTAAAGGGTCCGACTCGGCTGGTTCCCGATGTCGGCCAGAACAAGTGAAAAATCGGCCTCTTCCCCTGGAAGTCCGGCCAAGTTCGGCGAATATTTCCTAAGTGCCAACGGCTGTTCCGCCGTAAAGAGTCCGACTCGGCTGGTTCCCGATGTCGGCCAGAACAAGTGAAAATTCGGCCTCTTCCCCCTGGAAGTCCGGCCGAGTTAAGGCAAATATTTCCTAAGTGCCAACGGCTGTTCCGCCGTAAAGAGTCCGACTCGGCTGGTTCCCGATGTCGGCCAGAACAAGTGAAAAATCGGCCTCTTCCCCTGGAAGTCCGGCCAAGTTCGGCGAATATTTCCTAAGTGCCAACGGCTGTTCCGCCGTAAAGAGTCCGACTCGGCTGGTTCCCGATGTCGGCCAGAACAAGTGAAAATTCGGCCTCTTCCCCTGGAAGTCCGGCCGAGTTAAGGCAAATATTTCCTAAGTGCCAACGGCTGTTCCGCCGTAAAGAGTCCGACTCGGCTGGTTCCCGATGTCGGCCAGAACAAGTGAAAATCCGGCCTCTTCCCCTGGAAGTCCGGCCGAGTTAAGGCGAATATTTCCTAAGTGCCAACGGCTGCTCAGCCTTAAAGTGTCCGACTCGGCTGGTTCCCGATGTCGGCCAGAACAAGTGAAAATCCGGCCTCTTCCCCTGGAAGTCCGGCCGAGTTAAGGCGAATATTTCCTAAGTGCCAACGGCTGCTCAGCCTTAAAGTGTCCGACTCGGCCGGTTCCCGATGTCGGCCAGAACAAGTGAAAATCCGGCCTCTTCCCCTGGAAGTCCGGCCGAGTTAAGGCAAATATTTCCTAAGTGCCAACGGCTGTTCCGCCGTAAAGGGTCCGACTCGGCTGGTTCCCGATGTCGGCCAGAACAAGTGAAAAAATCGGCCTCTTCCCCTGGAAGTCCGGCCGAGTTCGGCGAATATTTCCTAAGTGCCAACGGCTGTTCCGCCGTAAAGAGTCCGACTCGGCTGGTTCCCGATGTCGGCCAGAACAAGTGAAAATTCGGCCTCTTCCCCTGGAAGTCCGGCCGAGTTAAGGCAAATATTTCCTAAGTGCCAACGGCTGTTCCGCCGTAAAGAGTCCGACTCGGCTGGTTCCCGATGTCGGCCAGAACAAGTGAAAAATCGGCCTCTTCCCCTGGAAGTCCGGCCGAGTTAAGGCAAATATTTCCCAAGTGCCAACGGCTGTTCCGCCGTAAAGGGTCCGACTCGGCTGGTTCCCGATGTCGGCCAGAACAAGTGAAAAATCGGCCTCTTCCCCTGGAAGTCCGGCCAAGTTCGGCGAATATTTCCTAAGTGCCAACGGCTGTTCCGCCGTAAAGAGTCCGACTCGGCTGGTTCCCGATGTCGGCCAGAACAAGTGAAAATTCGGCCTCTTCCCCTGGAAGTCCGCCGAGTTAAGGCAAATATTTCCTAAGTGCCAACGGCTGTTCCGCCGTAAAGAGTCCGACTCGGCTGGTTCCCGATGTCGGCCAGAACAAGTGAAAAATCGGCCTCTTCCCCTGGAAGTCCGGCCAAGTTCGGCGAATATTTCCTAAGTGCCAACGGCTGTTCCGCCGTAAAGAGTCCGACTCGGCTGGTTCCCGATGTCGGCCAGAACAAGTGAAAATTCGGCCTCTTCCCCTGGAAGTCCGGCCGAGTTAAGGCAAATATTTCCTAAGTGCCAACGGCTGTTCCGCCGTAAAGAGTCCGACTCGGCTGGTTCCCGATGTCGGCCAGAACAAGTGAAAATCCGGCCTCTTCCCCTGGAAGTCCGGCCGAGTTAAGGCGAATATTTCCTAAGTGCCAACGGCTGCTCAGCCTTAAAGTGTCCGACTCGGCTGGTTCCCGATGTCGGCCAGAACAAGTGAAAATCCGGCCTCTTCCCCTGGAAGTCCGGCCGAGTTAAGGCGAATATTTCCTAAGTGCCAACGGCTGCTCAGCCTTAAAGTGTCCGACTCGGCCGGTTCCCGATGTCGGCCAGAACAAGTGAAAATCCGGCCTCTTCCCCTGGAAGTCCGGCCGAGTTAAGGCAAATATTTCCTAAGTGCCAACGGCTGTTCCGCCGTAAAGGGTCCGACTCGGCTGGTTCCCGATGTCGGCCAGAACAAGTGAAAAATCGGCCTCTTCCCCTGGAAGTCCGGCCGAGTTCGGCGAATATTTCCTAAGTGCCAACGGCTGTTCCGCCGTAAAGAGTCCGACTCGGCTGGTTCCCGATGTCGGCCAGAACAAGTGAAAATCCGGCCTCTTCCCCTGGAAGTCCGGCCGAGTTAAGGCGAATATTTCCTAAGTGCCAACGGCTGCTCCGCCGTAAAGCGTCCGACTCGGCTGGTTCCCGATGTCGGCCAGAATAAGTGGAAATTCGGCCTCTTCCCCTGGAGGTCAGTTGAAGTTTAACGAATATTTTCTAAGTGCCAACGGCTGCTCCGCCTTAAAGCGTCCGACTCGGCTGGTTCCCGATGTCGGCCAGAACAAGTGAAAATTCGGCCTCTTCCCCTGGAGGTCCGTTCAAGTTTGGGGAATATTTTCTAAGTGCCAACGGCTGCTCCGCCTTAAAGCGTCCGACTCGGCTGGTTCCCGATGTCGGCCAGAACAGGTGAAAATTCGGCCTCTTCCCCTGGAGGTCCGTTCAAGTTTGGCGAATATTTTCTAAGTGCCAACGGCTGCTCCGCCTTAAAGTGTCCGACTCGGCTGGTTCCCGATGTCGGGCAGAACAAGTGACAATTCGGCCTCTTCCCCTGGAAGTCCGGCCGAGTTTGGCGAATATTTTCTAAGTGCCAACGGCTGCTCCGCCGTAAAGAGTCCGACTCGGCTGGTTCCCGATGTCGGCCAGAAAAAGTGACAATTCGGCCTCTTCCCCTGGAGGTCCTTTGAAGTTTAGCGAATATTTTCTAAGTGCCAACGGCTCTTGCGCCGAAAAGCGTCCGCCTCGGCTGGTTCCCGCGGTCGGCCGTAATAGGCGAAAATTCGGCCTCTTCCCCTGGAGCGACCTCCAAATTTGGGCGAAATTTTTTCTAAGTGCCTAAAGGTACCAGGGGTTTGGGTACCAGGGGTGCATTACCAACTGGTCTTTTGTCAACCCATGTACTTTTTCTAGAGTACATGGGTTGGTCCCCCCACTTAGTGTACTCATCACTTTACCCCCCTTTCGCAAAATATAGTCAGAACGAGCATGGGGGACGCAATTGTTTTCCATGCAAATCAATTGGGCCTGGTCCGAGCGCTGGTAACGGCCGCCAGCAAGCGTCCCCTGCTCGGATAGCAGAACTGAAGAAGGCACGGCACTTCCAGAGA
Source organism: Syngnathus scovelli (assembly GCF_024217435.2). Classification (NCBI taxonomy): domain Eukaryota; kingdom Metazoa; phylum Chordata; class Actinopteri; order Syngnathiformes; family Syngnathidae; genus Syngnathus; species Syngnathus scovelli. The sequence continues at coordinate 7,023 of NW_026061419.1, forward strand.
GAGAGAGAAAATTTTCTAAGTGCCACATTTCTCAAAAATTTTCAAAGTGCCACATCTCTCAAAAAATTTCTAAGTGCCACATCTCTCAAAAAATTTCTAAGTGCCACATCTCTCAAAAACTTTCAAAGTGCCACATCTCTCAAAAACTTTCAAAGTGCCACATCTCTGAAAAACTTTCTAAGTGCCACGTCTCTGAAAAATTTTCTAAGTGCCACAGCACGGCTGTGAAATATTCAAAGTCCTACAGGCATTGGCAGAATGCGCGGACGGCCGTCTGCTCCCGGCGGCCGCCGCGAAGCTACTACCCCCTCCCGGGGACGGCTGTCTGCTCCCGGCAGCCGTCCTTACCCCCCTCCCCCGTTTGCACCGCCTGAAGTTAGACCCGCCTTGGTAGGGCCCCCACCGGCCCCGGCTCGCCGGCGTTGGGTGGACGGTTCCTGCCCACTTGCGGGTCCCGGTCGCTTGGCAACCGACCGGGGAGGACCAGCCGCCTCCTTAAACACAGGCTGGAAGGGAAATCCGGTCAAGCTACGGAGGACCGGCCGCCTCCTTAAACACAGGCCGGAAGGGAAATCCGATCAAGCTACGGAGGACCGGTCGCCTCCCTAAACACAGGCCGGGCAAAAATCTGCGAATGGGCCCGTCAAGGGTAGTGGGTCATCCAAGGTGGGAGGTACCGGCCGCCTCCTTAAACACAGGCCGGGCAAAAATCTGCGAATGGCCCGTCAAGGGTTGTTGGTCATCCAAGGAGGGAGGTACCGGCCGCCTCCTTAAACACAGGCCGGGCAAAAATCTGCGAATGGCCCGTCAAGGGTTGTTGGTCATCCAAGGAGGGAGGTACCGGCCGCCTCCTTAAACACAGGCCGGGCAAAAATCTGCGAATGGCCCGTCAAGGGTTGTTGGTCATCCAAGGAGGGAGGTACCGGCCGCCTCCTTAAACACAGGCCGGGCAAAAATCTGCGAACGGCCCGTCAAGGGTTCTGTCTCATCCAAGAAAGGGGTACCGGCCGCCTCAGAGGCCGGAGCGAAGGGGGCGAAAGGCTGTCGATGGGGAAGGATCGGGGCCACGGCTAATCTAGCGATGCCCGCGTCGGGCGGTCACTCCGACGAATGAGCGGGGCCGAATCCGGCGCGAGGCGGCCTTCAGGCACGTGGTTCGAGACGACCTCACCCGGCTCTAGCCCGGAGGATCGGAGGCAACGGCCGTCTCCTTAAGCTAAGGCCGGACGAAAATCTGCGGATGCGGTCCATCCAAGGCAGACGGAGGTACCGGCCGCCTCGGTAAATAAAGCCCGGGCAAAAATCTGCGAACGGCCCGTCAAGGGTTCTGTCTCATCCAAGAAAGGGGTACCGGCCGCCTCAGAGGCCGGAGCGAAGGGGGCGAAAGGCTGTCGATGGGGAAGGATCGGGGCCACGGCTAATCTAGCGATGCCCGCGTCGGGCGGTCACTCCGACGAATGAGCGGGGCCGAATCCGGCGTAGGCGGCCTTCAGGCACGTGGTTCGAGACGACCTCACCCGGCTCTAGCCCGGAGGATCGGAGGCAACGGCCGTCTCCTTAAGCTAAGGCCGGACGAAAATCTGCGGATGCGGTCCATCCAAGGCAGACGGAGGTACCGGCCGCCTCGGTAAATAAAGCCCGGGCAAAAATCTGCGAACGGCCCGTCAAGGGTTCTCTCTCATCCAAGAAAGGGGTACCGGCCGCCTCAGAGGCCGGAGCGAAGGGGGCGAAAGGCTGTCGATGGGGAAGGATCGGGGCCACGGCTAATCTAGCGATGCCCGCGTCGGGCGGTCACTCCGACGAATGAGCGGGGCCGAATCCGGCGTAGGCGGCCTTCAGGCACGTGGTTCGAGACGACCTCACCCGGCTCTAGCCCGGAGGATCGGAGGCAACGGCCGTCTCCTTAAGCTAAGGCCGGACGAAAATCTGCGGATGCGGTCCATCCAAGGCAGACGGAGGTACCGGCCGCCTCGGTAAATAAAGCCCGGGCAAAAATCTGCGAACGGCCCGTCAAGGGTTCTGTCTCATCCAAGAAAGGGGTACCGGCCGCCTCAGAGGCCGGAGCGAAGGGGGCGAAAGGCTGTCGATGGGGAAGGATCGGGGCCACGGCTAATCTAGCGATGCCCGCGTCGGGCGGTCACTCCGACGAATGAGCGGGGCCGAATCCGGCGTAGGCGGCCTTCAGGCACGTGGTTCGAGACGACCTCACCCGGCTCTAGCCCGGAGGATCGGAGGCAACGGCCGTCTCCTTAAGCTAAGGCCGGACGAAAATCTGCGGATGCGGTCCATCCAAGGCAGACGGAGGTACCGGCCGCCTCGGTAAACAAAGCCCGGGCAAAAATCTGCGAATGGTCCGTCAAGGATTCTGGCTCATCCAAGGTGGGGGTACCGGCCGCCTCTATTAACAGGCCGGAGTACAGGGGGCGAAAGGCTGTCGATGGGGAAGGATCGGGGCCACGGCTAATCTAGCGATGCCCGCGTCGGGCGGTCACTCCGACGAATGAGCGGGGCCGAATCCGGCGCGAGGCGGCCTTCAGGCACGTGGTTCGAGACGACCTCACCCGGCTCTAGCCCGGAGCGAATATCATCTCCAAGGTGTGGAGGCAACGGCCGTCTCCTTAAGCTAAGGCCGGACGAAAATCTGCGGATGCGGTCCATCCAAGGCAGACGGAGGTACCGGCCGCCTCGGTAAACAGAGGCCGGGCGAAAATCTGCGAATGGTCCGTTAAGGATTCTCTCTCATCCAAGGAAGGGGTACCGGCCGCCTCTATTAACAGGCCGGAGCACAGGGGGCGAAAGGCTGTCGATGGGGAAGGATCGGGGCCACGGCTAATCTAGCGATGCCCGCGTCGGGCGGTCACTCCGACGAATGAGCGGGGCCGAATCCGGCGCGAGGCGGCCTTCAGGCACGTGGTTCGAGACGACCTCACCCGGCTCTAGCCCGGAGCGAAAAAACAACACTCTTATAACCTGACCGA
>NW_026061419.1:22500-31855 GCF_024217435.2 Syngnathus scovelli
CGTGGAAGCGGCCGCCCGTCAGCCTGCGTTGCCGCTGGTCGAAAAATGCACTAAGTGCCAAACCCCATTCATTTACAACGGCGTGTCCGCCAGAGGGCGCACTTCCCCCGGCGGACCAGCCGGCGGGGCTCGTTAGAGAGTGTATCCGCCTGGCGGTGCCTCCTGGCCGGCCTGGATTCCGGACCGCGACCGCTCACTCGCGGGACCCTAATCGGCCCGCGGACCAGCCGGCGGGTCCTCCGTGAAAGCCTATCCGCCTGGCGGTGCCTCCTGGCCGGCCTGGATTCCGGACCGCGACCGCTCACTCGCGGGACCCTAATCGGCCCGCGGACCAGCCGGCGGGTCCTCCGTGAAAGCCTATCCGCCTGGCGGTGCCTCCTGGCCGGCCTGGATTCCGGACCGCCACCGCTCACTCGCGGGACCCTAATCGGCCCGCGGACCAGCCGGCGGGACCTCCGTGAAAGCCTATCCGCCTGGCGGTGCCTCCTGGCCGGCCTGGATTCCGGACCGCCACCGCTCACTCGCGGGACCCTAATCGGCCCGCGGACCAGCCGGCGGGACCTCCGTGAAAGCCTATCCGCCTGGCGGTGCCTCCTGGCCGGCCTGGATTCCGGACCGCCACCGCTCACTCGCGGGACCCTAATCGGCCCGCGGACCAGCCGGCGGGACCTCCGTGAAAGCCTATCCGCCTTGGCCGGTTCCCCGGCCGGCCACGGGTGGCGAGAATCCGGCCTCCTCGCCCGGAGCGCGCTTCGACTTGGGCGAAAAATGCACTAAGTGCCAAACCCCATTCATTTACAACGGCGTGTCCGCCAGAGGGCGCACTTCCTCCGGCCGGCGGGGCTCGTTGGAGAGCGCGTCCGCCTTCGCCGGTTCCCCGGTCGGCCGCGAACGGCGAAAAGCCGGCCTCTTCCCCCGGAGCCCGGTGGGCGAATTTTTTTTTTTTTTTTTTTTTTTTTTTTTTTTCAAAGTGCCAACGGCTCTCGCGCCGCGATGCGTCCGCCTTCGCCGGTTCCCAAGTCGGCCACGAACGGCCAAAAATCGGCCTCTTCCCCGGAGCCCGGTCGGCGAATTTTATTTTATTTTTTTCCAAAGTGCCAACGGCTCTCGCGCCGCGATGCGTCCGCCTTCGCCGGTTCCCCGGTCGGCCACGAACGGCGAAAAATCGGCCCCTTCCCCCGGAGCCCGCATGATTATACGCGATGTTAATATTTATTTAATTATTAAATAAATACATACATATGTTTATTAATAATATACGCGGTGTTGATATGTATTTAATTATTACGTATATTGTGAATAAACTAACGGTGATTTTACACGATTTGACTACATGCGTGACCGTGATATAGTGCCGAGGGCTCCCGCGCCGTCACGCGTCCGCCTCGGCACGTGGGGTACCACGGGTCGCCCGCGGCAGCGAGCGTTCGGCTCGCGGGGGCCCGCGGGGTGTTATTAGGGAGTGCGGCAGCCGTGCCGAGGCTCCGGCCGGCCGCCGGAAGTCCCGCGGGGGAGCGTCGGAGCTCCGCGAGGCCGGCCGGGGAGCCTCTTAGTCATCGCCCGCGCTCGCGGTGGTCCCGGTCGCTTAAAGTGCCGCGGGAGGCGTAGCGATGCGAGTGAGTGTGCGCCAAGTGCGAGAGGCGGTGCATTTACGCGCCGTGTCCGCGAGAGGGAGGCAATTCCCCGTTGCGACCTCCGGGAGATCAGCGGGCCGCCGAAAAGGCTCAGCCGGGGTGCCTGGAGCCTCCTCGGGCGTCGAGTTAGGAGGGGGGCGCGCGGAGAACCGGCTGGATGTCCCCTGGAAGCTCAGCGGGCCGTGGGAAAGGCTTGGCCGGGGTGCCTGGAGCCTCGGCCGGCTTAAAAAGGTGGGAGGGGGGGCGCGCGGAGAACCGGCTGGAGGTCCCCTGGAAGCTCAGCGGGCCGTGGGAAAGGCTTGGCCGGGGTGCCTGGAGCCTCGGCCGGCTTAAAAAGTTGGGAGGGGGGCGCGCGGAGAACCGGCTGGAGGTCCCCTGGAAGCTCAGCGGGCCGTTCAAAACGCTTAGCCGAGGTGCCTGGAGCCTCGGCCGGCTTAAAAGTGAGGAGGAAAGCGCGCGGAGAACCGGCCGGAGGTCCCCTGGAAGCTCAGCGGGCCGTGGGAAAAAGCTTAGCCGGGGTGCCGGAAGCCTCGGCCGGCTTAAAACGTGAGGAGGAAAGCACCGGGAGAACCGGCTGGAGGTCTTCTGGAAGCTCAGCGGGCCGTGGAGAAAGCTTAGCCGGGGTGCCGGAAGCCTCGGCCGGCTTAAAATGTGAGGAGGAAACCGGCTGGACGTCTTCTGGAAGATCAGCGGGCCGTGGAAAATGCTAAGCCGAGGTGCTGGTTGTCGAATAAGGCTCCGCCATCTCGTAGAAGGTGCTAATAAAGTTCATATCCGCTCGGCTGGAGGTAATTGGCCAGCGGACCGGCCGGCGGGACCTCCGTGACCGCCTATCCGCCTGGCGGTGCCTCCTGGCCGGCGTGCATTCCGGGCCGCGACCGCTCACTTACGGGACCCTGATTGGCCCGCGGACCGGCCGGCGGGACCTCCGTGACCGCCTATCCGCCTGGCGGTGCCTGCTGGCCGGCGTGCATTCCGGGCCGCGACCGCTCACTTACGGGACCCTGATTGGCCCGCGGACCGGCCGGCGGGACCTCCGTGACAGCCTACCCGCCTGGCGGTGGCTGCTGGCCGGCGCGGATTCCGGGCCGCGACCGCTAACTTACGGGGACCCTAATTGGCCCGCGGACCAGCTGGCGGGACCTCCGTGACAGCCTACCCGCCTGGCGGTGCCTCCTGGCCGGCGTGGATTCCGGGCCGCGACCGCTAACTTACGGGACCCTAAACGGCCCGCGGACCAGCTGGCGGGACCTCCGTGACCGCCCATCCGCCTGCCGGTGCCTCCTGGCCGGCGTGGATTCCGGGCCGCGACCGCTAACTTACGGGACCATAAATGGCCCGCGGACCAGCTGGCGGGACCTCCGTGACCGCCTATCCGCCTGGCGGTGCCTCCTGGCCGGCCTGGATTCCGGGCCGCGACCGCTCACCTACGGGACCCTAAATGGCCCGCGGACCAGCCGGCGGGACCTCCGTGACAGCCTATCCGCCTCCCGGTGGCTGCTGGCCGGCGCGGATTCCGGGCCGCGACCGCTAACTTACGGGACCCCAATTGGCCCGCGGACCAGCCGGCGGGACCCCCGTGACCGCCTATCCGCCTTGGCCGGTTCCCCGGCCGGCCACGGATGGCGAGAATCCGGCCTCCTCGCCCGGAGCGCTCGTCGGCTTCGGCGAAAAATGCACTAAGTGCCAAACCCCATTCATTTACAATAGCGTGTCCGCCAGAGGGCGCAGTTCCCCCCGCGGACCGGCCGGCGGGACCTCCGTGACCGCCTATCCGCCTGGCGGTGGCTGCGGGCCGGCGCGAATTCCGGGCCGCGACCGCTAACTTACGGGACCCCCGATTGGCCCGCGGACCAGCCGGCGGGACCTCCGTGACCGCCTATCCGCCTGCGCTGGTTCCCCCGGCCGGCGCGAATTCCGGGCCGCGACCGCTAACTTACGGGACCCCGATTGGCCCGCGGACCAGCCGGCGGGACCTCCGTGACCGCCTATCCGCCTGCGCTGGTTCCCCGGCCGGCGCGAATTCCGGGCCGCGACCGCTAACTTACGGGACCCCGATTGGCCCGCGGACCAGCCGGCGGGACCTCCGTGACCGCCTATCCGCCTGCGCTGGTTCCCCGGCCGGCGCGAATTCCGGGCCGCGACCGCTAACTTACGGGACCCCGATTGGCCCGCGGACCAGCCGGCGGGACCTCCGTGACCGCCTATCCGCCTGCGCTGGTTCCCCGGCCGGCGCGAATTCCGGGCCGCGACCGCTAACTTACGGGACCCCGATTGGCCCGCGGACCAGCCGGCGGGACCTCCGTGACCGCCTATCCGCCTGCGCTGGTTCCCCGGCCGGCGCGAATTCCGGGCCGCGACCGCTAATTTACGGGACCCCAATTGGCCCGCGGACCAGCCGGCGGGACCTCCGTGACCGCCTATCCGCCTTCGCTGGTTCCCCGGTCGGCGTGTATTCCGGGCCGCGGCCGCTCACTTACGGGACCAAAATTGGCCCGCGGACCAGCCGGCGGGACCTCCGTGACCGCCTATCCGCCTGCGCTGGTTCCCCGGCCGGCGTGGATTCCGGACCGCGACCGCTAAATTACGGGACCCAAATTGGCCCGCGGACCAGCCGGCGGGACATCCGTGACCGCCTATCCGCCTTCGCTGGTTCCCCGGTCGGCCACAGATGACGAATATTCGGCCTCTCGCTCTGGAAGTCCTGCCGACTTAGCCGAAAATTTTCTAAGTGCCATCGGCTCTCGCTCGGAAAAGTGTCCGCCTCGTCTGGTTCCCCAGCTCGGCCTCAGAATTCGAAAATTCGGCCTCTCTGAGGTACCAGGGGTGGGCTTTATGTACTTGGTCCCCCCAGTTAGTGTACTCATCACTTTACCCCCCTTTCGCAAAATATAGTCGGCACGTATGTGCAGAACTGTTTATTTTCATTTTAAAAATTTTCTAAGTGCCAGCGGAAGCTGTCACACGAACTGTCCGAGCTACCACGGTGCCCATCCCGGGCAGTGACGGCAAAAGGCCGATGTGTGTTTGATGGAAGTCTGAATAATTTCTAAGTGCCAACGGCTCAACCGCCGTAAAGTGTCCGCCTCGGCTGGTTCTCCCGGTCGGCCCGAACGAGCGAAAATTCGGCCTCTTCCCCTGGAGGTCCGGAACATTTTGGCGAATATTTTCAAAGTGCCAACGGCTGTTGCGCCGTAAAGTGTCCGCCTCGGCTGGTTCTCCCGGTCGGCCCGAACGAGCGAAAATTCGGCCTCTTCCCCTGGAGGTCCGGAACATTTTGGCGAATATTTTCAAAGTGCCAACGGCTGTTGCGCCGTAAAGTGTCCGACCCGGCCGGTTCCTCCGGTCGGCCCGAACGAGCGAAAATTCGGCCTCTTCCCCTGGAGGTCCGGAACATTTTGGCGAATATTTTCAAAGTGCCAACGGCTGTTGCGCCGTAAAGTGTCCGACCCGGCCGGTTCCTCCGGTCGGCCCGAACGAGCGAAAATTCGGCCTCTTCCCCTGGAGGTCCGGAACATTTTGGCGAATATTTTCAAAGTGCCAACGGCTGTTGCGCCGTAACGTGTCCGACCCGGCCGGTTCCTCCGGTCGGCCCGAACGAGCGAAAATTCGGCCTCTTCCCCTGGAGGTCCGGAACATTTTGGCGAATATTTTCAAAGTGCCAACGGCTGTTGCGCCGTAACGTGTCCGACCCGGCTGGTTCCTCCGGTCGGCTTGAACGAGCGAAAATTCGGCCTCTTCCCCTGGAGGTCCGGAACATTTTGGCGAATATTTTCAAAGTGCCAACGGCTGTTGCGCCGTAACGTGTCCGACCCGGCTGGTTCCTCCGGTCGGCTTGAACGAGCGAAAATTCGGCCTCTTCCCCTGGAGGTCCGGAACATTTTGGCGAATATTTTCAAAGTGCCAACGGCTGTTGCGCCGTAACGTGTCCGACCCGGCCGGTTCCTCCGGTCGGCCCGAACGAGCGAAAATTCGGCCTCTTCCCCTGGAGGTCCGGAACATTTTGGCGAATATTTTCAAAGTGCCAACGGCTGTTGCGCCGTAACGTGTCCGACCCGGCTGGTTCCTCCGGTCGGCTTGAACGAGCGAAAATTCGGCCTCTTCCCCTGGAGGTCCGGAACATTTTGGCGAATATTTTCAAAGTGCCAACGGCTGTTGCGCCGTAACGTGTCCGACCCGGCTGGTTCCTCCGGTCGGCTTGAACGAGCGAAAATTCGGCCTCTTCCCCTGGAGGTCCGGAACATTTTGGCGAATATTTTCAAAGTGCCAACGGCTGTTGCGCCGTAACGTGTCCGACCCGGCCGGTTCCTCCGGTCGGCCCGAACGAGCGAAAATTCGGCCTCTTCCCCTGGAGGTCCGGAACATTTTGGCGAATATTTTCAAAGTGCCAACGGCTGTTGCGCCGTAACGTGTCCGACCCGGCTGGTTCCTCCGGTCGGCCCGAACGAGCGAAAATTCGGCCTCTTCCCCTGGAGGTCCGGACGACTTTGGCGAATATTTTCTAAGTGCGAACGGCTGTTGCGCCGTAACGTGTCCGACCCGGCCGGTTCCTCCGGTCGGCCCGAACGAGCGAAAATTCGGCCTCTTCCCCTGGAGGTCCTGTGAAGTTTAACGAATATTTTCTAAGTGCGAACGGCTGTTGCGCCGTAACGTGTCCGACCCGGCCGGTTCCTCCGGTCGGCCCGAACGAGCGAAAATTCGGCCTCTTCCCCTGGAGGTCCGGACGACTTTGACGAATATTTTCTAAGTGCCAACGGCTGTTCCGCCGTAACGTGTCCGACCCGGCCGGTTCCTCCGGTCGGCCTGAACAAGTGAAAATTCGGCCTCTTCCCCTGGAGGTCCGGAACATTTTGGCGAATATTTTCTAAGTGCCATCGGCTCTTCCGCCGTAAGGTGTCCGACCCGGCCGGTTCCTCCGGTCGGCCTGAACGAGCGAAAATTCGGCCTCTTCCCCTGGAGGTCCTGTCAAGTTTAACGAATATTTTCTAAGTGCCATCGGCTCTTCCGCCGTAATGTGTCCGACTCGGCCGGTTCCTCCGGTCGGCCTGAACGAGCGAAAATTCGGCCTCTTCCCCTGGAGGTCCTGTCAAGTTTAACGAATATTTTCTAAGTGCCATCGGCTCTTCCGCCGTAAGGTGTCCGACTCGGCCGGTTCCTCCGGTCGGCCTGAACGAGCGAAAATTCGGCCTCTTCCCCTGGAGGTCCTGTCAAGTTTAACGAATATTTTCTAAGTGCCATCGGCTCTTCCGCCGTAAGGTGTCCGACTCGGCGGTTCCTCCGGTCGGCCTGAACGAGCGAAAATTCGGCCTCTTCCCCTGGAGGTCCTGTCAAGTTTAACGAATATTTTCTAAGTGCCATCGGCTCTTCCGCCGTAAGGTGTCCGACTCGGCCGGTTTCCTCCGGTCGGCCTGAACAAGTGAAAATTCGGCCTCTTCCCCTGGAGGTCCGGAACATTTTGGCGAATATTTTCTAAGTGCCATCGGCTCTTCCGCCGTAAGGTGTCCGACTCGGCCGGTTCCTCCGGTCGGCCTGAACGAGCGAAAATTCGGCCTCTTCCCCTGGAGGTCCTGTCAAGTTTTAACGAATATTTTCTAAGTGCCATCGGCTCTTCCGCCGTAAAGCGTCCGACTCGGCTGGTTCCCGATGTCGGCCAGAACAAGTGGAAATTCGGCCTCTTCCCCTGGAGGTCAGTTGAAGTTTAACGAATATTTTCTAAGTGCCAACGGCTGCTCCGCCGTAAAGCGTCCGACTCGGCTGGTTCCCGATGTCGGCCAGAACAAGTGAAAATTCGGCCTCTTCCCCTGGAGGTCGTTCAAGATTAACGAATATTTCCTAAGTGCCAACGGCTGCTCCGCCGTTAAAGCGTCCGACTCGGCTGGTTCCCGATGTCGGCCAGAACAAGTGAAAATTCGGCCTCTTCCCTGGAGGTCCGTTCAAGATTAACGAATATTTTCTAAGTGCCAACGGCTCTTGCGCCGAAAAGCGTCCGCCTCGGCTGGTTCCCGCGGTCGGACACAAAATGTGTCAATTCGGCCTCTCTGAGGTACCAGGGGTAGGCTTTATGTACTTGGTCCCCCCAGTTAGTGTACTCATCACTTTACCCCCCTTTCGCAAAATATAGTCGGCACGTATGTGCAGAACTGTTTATTTTCATTTTAAAATTGTCTAAGTGCCAGCGGAAGCTGTCACACGAACTGTCCGAGCTACCACGGTGCCCATCCCGGGCAGTGACGGCAAAAGGCCGATGTGTGTTTGATGGAAGTCTGAATAATTTCTAAGTGCCAACGGCTCAACCGCCGTAAAGTGTCCGCCTCGGCCGGTTCTCCCGGTCGGCCCGAACGAGCGAAAATTCGGCCTCTTTCCCTGGAGGTCCGGAACATTTTGGCGAATATTTTCTAAGTGCCAACGGGTGCTCCGCCGTAAAGTGTCCGCCTCGGCTGGTTCCCCCGGTCGGCCAGAACAAGTGAAAATTCGGCCTCTTCCCCTGGAGGTCCGGAACATTTTGGCGAATATTTCCTAAGTGCCAACGGCTCAACCGCCGTAAAGTGTCCGCCTCGGCCGGTTCTCCCGGTCGGCCCGAACGAGCGAAAATTCGGCCTCTTTCCCTGGAGGTCCGGAACATTTTGGCGAATATTTTCTAAGTGCCAACGGGTGCTCCGCCGTAAAGTGTCCGCCTCGGCCGGTTCCCCCGGTCGGCCAGAACAAGTGAAAATTCGGCCTCTTCCCCTGGAGGTCCGGAACATTTTGGCGAATATTTCCTAAGTGCCAACGGCTGCTCCGCCGTAAAGTGTCCGCCTCGGCCGGTTCACCCGGTCGGCCAGAACAAGTGAAAAATCGGCCTCTTCCCCTGGAAGTCCGGCCGAGTTAAGGTAAATATTTCCTAAGTGCCAACGGCTGCTCAGCCTTAAAGTGTCCGACTCGGCTGGTTCCCGATGTCGGCCAGAACAAGTGAAAATCCGGCCTCTTCCCCTGGAAGTCCGGCCGAGTTAAGGCAAATATTTCCTAAGTGCCAACGGCTGCTCCGCCGTAAAGTGTCCGACTCGGCTGGTTCCCGATGTCGGCCAGAACAAGTGAAAATCCGGCCTCTTCCCCTGGAAGTCCGGCCAAGTTCGGCGAATATTTCCTAAGTGCTAACGGCTGCTCGCCGTAAAGAGACCGACTCGGCTGGTTCCCGATGTCGGCCAGAACAAGTGAAAATTCGGCCTCTTCCCCTGGAGGTCAGTTGAAGTTTAACGAATATTTCCTAAGTGCCAACGGCTGCTCCGCCGTAAAGTGTCCGACTCGGCTGGTTCCCGATGTCGGCCAGAACGAGTGAATATTCGGCCTCTTCCCCTGGAGGTCCGGAACATTTTGGCGAATTATTTCCTAAGTGCCAACGGCTGTTCCGCCGTAAAGAGTCCGACTCGGCTGGTTCCCGATGTCGGCCAGAACAAGTGAAAAATCGGCCTCTTCCCCTGGAAGTCCGGCCGAGTTAAGGCAAATATTTCCTAAGTGCCAACGGCTGTTCCGCCGTAAAGGGTCCGACTCGGCTGGTTCCCGATGTCGGCCAGAACAAGTGAAAAATCGGCCTCTTCCCCTGGAAGTCCGGCCGAGTTAAGGCAAATATTTCCTAAGTGCCAACGGCTGCTCCGCCGTAAAGCGTCCGACTCGGCTGGTTCCCGATGTCGGCCAGAATAAGTGGAAATTCGGCCTCTTCCCCTGGAGGTCCGTTCAAGATTAAC
>NW_026061420.1:5000-20000 GCF_024217435.2 Syngnathus scovelli
CACGTGGCGTGCCGCAAGTCGGATCGCGCGCTCGGCCTCCGTGGATGGCCTCTGGGTGAGGTTGAGCCGGGGCGTCTCGGTTTCGCTGCCGTACGGTTCGCGCTAGGCCTGCGCGGGCGGCGCGGGGCGCGCGCTCGCGCGGCGGCCGTAGCGCTGGAGTGCGACCCGCAAGTGGGGAGGAACCGTCCACCCAACGCCGGCGGTAGCCGGGGCCGGTGGGGGCCCTACCAAGGCGGGTCATGGGCGCATGTCGGTCAGGTTATAAGAGTGTTGTTTTTTCGCTCCGGGCTAGAGCCGGGTGAGGTCGTCTCGAACCACGTGCCTGAAGGCCGCCTCGCGCCGGATTCGGCCCCGCTCATTCGTCGGAGTGACCGCCCGACGCGGGCATCGCTAGATTAGCCGTGGCCCCGATCCTTCCCCATCGACAGCCTTTCGCCCCCTGTGCTCCGGCCTGTTAATAGAGGCGGCCGGTACCCCTTCCTTGGATGAGAGAGAATCCTTAACGGACCATTCGCAGATTTTCGCCCGGCCTCTGTTTACCGAGGCGGCCGGTACCTCCGTCTGCCTTGGATGGACCGCATCCGCAGATTTTCGTCCGGCCTTAGCTTAAGGAGACGGCCGTTGCCTCCACACCTTGGAGATGATATTCGCTCCGGGCTAGAGCCGGGTGAGGTCGTCTCGAACCACGTGCCTGAAGGCCGCCTCGCGCCGGATTCGGCCCCGCTCATTCGTCGGAGTGACCGCCCGACGCGGGCATCGCTAGATTAGCCGTGGCCCCGATCCTTCCCCATCGACAGCCTTTCGCCCCCTGTACTCCGGCCTGTTAATAGAGGCGGCCGGTACCCCCACCTTGGATGAGCCAGAATCCTTGACGGACCATTCGCAGATTTTTGCCCGGGCTTTGTTTACCGAGGCGGCCGGTACCTCCGTCTGCCTTGGATGGACCGCATCCGCAGATTTTCGTCCGGCCTTAGCTTAAGGAGACGGCCGTTGCCTCCGATCCTCCGGGCTAGAGCCGGGTGAGGTCGTCTCGAACCACGTGCCTGAAGGCCGCCTACGCCGGATTCGGCCCCGCTCATTCGTCGGAGTGACCGCCCGACGCGGGCATCGCTAGATTAGCCGTGGCCCCGATCCTTCCCCATCGACAGCCTTTCGCCCCCTTCGCTCCGGCCTCTGAGGCGGCCGGTACCCCTTTCTTGGATGAGACAGAACCCTTGACGGGCCGTTCGCAGATTTTTGCCCGGGCTTTATTTACCGAGGCGGCCGGTACCTCCGTCTGCCTTGGATGGACCGCATCCGCAGATTTTCGTCCGGCCTTAGCTTAAGGAGACGGCCGTTGCCTCCGATCCTCCGGGCTAGAGCCGGGTGAGGTCGTCTCGAACCACGTGCCTGAAGGCCGCCTACGCCGGATTCGGCCCCGCTCATTCGTCGGAGTGACCGCCCGACGCGGGCATCGCTAGATTAGCCGTGGCCCCGATCCTTCCCCATCGACAGCCTTTCGCCCCCTTCGCTCCGGCCTCTGAGGCGGCCGGTACCCCTTTCTTGGATGAGAGAGAACCCTTGACGGGCCGTTCGCAGATTTTTGCCCGGGCTTTATTTACCGAGGCGGCCGGTACCTCCGTCTGCCTTGGATGGACCGCATCCGCAGATTTTCGTCCGGCCTTAGCTTAAGGAGACGGCCGTTGCCTCCGATCCTCCGGGCTAGAGCCGGGTGAGGTCGTCTCGAACCACGTGCCTGAAGGCCGCCTACGCCGGATTCGGCCCCGCTCATTCGTCGGAGTGACCGCCCGACGCGGGCATCGCTAGATTAGCCGTGGCCCCGATCCTTCCCCATCGACAGCCTTTCGCCCCCTTCGCTCCGGCCTCTGAGGCGGCCGGTACCCCTTTCTTGGATGAGACAGAACCCTTGACGGGCCGTTCGCAGATTTTTGCCCGGGCTTTATTTACCGAGGCGGCCGGTACCTCCGTCTGCCTTGGATGGACCGCATCCGCAGATTTTCGTCCGGCCTTAGCTTAAGGAGACGGCCGTTGCCTCCGATCCTCCGGGCTAGAGCCGGGTGAGGTCGTCTCGAACCACGTGCCTGAAGGCCGCCTCGCGCCGGATTCGGCCCCGCTCATTCGTCGGAGTGACCGCCCGACGCGGGCATCGCTAGATTAGCCGTGGCCCCGATCCTTCCCCATCGACAGCCTTTCGCCCCCTTCGCTCCGGCCTCTGAGGCGGCCGGTACCCCTTTCTTGGATGAGACAGAACCCTTGACGGGCCGTTCGCAGATTTTTGCCCGGCCTGTGTTTAAGGAGGCGGCCGGTACCTCCCTCCTTGGATGACCAACAACCCTTGACGGGCCATTCGCAGATTTTTGCCCGGCCTGTGTTTAAGGAGGCGGCCGGTACCTCCCTCCTTGGATGACCAACAACCCTTGACGGGCCATTCGCAGATTTTTGCCCGGCCTGTGTTTAAGGAGGCGGCCGGTACCTCCCTCCTTGGATGACCAACAACCCTTGACGGGCCATTCGCAGATTTTTGCCCGGCCTGTGTTTAAGGAGGCGGCCGGTACCTCCCACCTTGGATGACCCACTACCCTTGACGGGCCCATTCGCAGATTTTTGCCCGGCCTGTGTTTAGGGAGGCGACCGGTCCTCCGTAGCTTGATCGGATTTCCCTTCCGGCCTGTGTTTAAGGAGGCGGCCGGTCCTCCGTAGCTTGACCGGATTTCCCTTCCAGCCTGTGTTTAAGGAGGCGGCTGGTCCTCCCCGGTCGGTTGCCAAGCGACCGGGACCCGCAAGTGGGCAGGAACCGTCCACCCAACGCCGGCGAGCCGGGGCCGGTGGGGGCCCTACCAAGGCGGGTCTAACTTCAGGCGGTGCAAACGGGGGAGGGGGGTAAGGACGGCTGCCGGGAGCAGACAGCCGTCCCCGGGAGGGGGTAGTAGCTTCGCGGCGGCCGCCGGGAGCAGACGGCCGTCCGCGCATTCTGCCAATGCCTGTAGGACTTTGAATATTTCACAGCCGTGCTGTGGCACTTAGAAAATTTTTCAGAGACGTGGCACTTAGAAAGTTTTTCAGAGATGTGGCACTTTGAAAGTTTTTGAGAGATGTGGCACTTTGAAAGTTTTTGAGAGATGTGGCACTTAGAAATTTTTTGAGAGATGTGGCACTTAGAAATTTTTTGAGAGATGTGGCACTTTGAAAATTTTTGAGAAATGTGGCACTTAGAAAATTTTCTCTCTCTCTCTGGAAGTGCCGTGCCTTCTTCAGTTCTGCTATCCGAGCAGGGGACGCTTGCTGGCGGCCGTTACCAGCGCTCGGACCAGGCCCAATTGATTTGCATGGAAAACAATTGCGTCCCCCATGCTCGTTCTGACTATATTTTGCGAAAGGGGGGTAAAGTGATGAGTACACTAAGTGGGGGGACCAACCCATGTACTCTAGAAAAAGTACATGGGTTGACAAAAGACCAGTTGGTAATGCACCCCTGGTACCCAAACCCCTGGTACCTTTAGGCACTTAGAAAAAATTTCGCCCAAATTTGGAGGTCGCTCCAGGGGAAGAGGCCGAATTTTCGCCTATTACGGCCGACCGCGGGAACCAGCCGAGGCGGACGCTTTTCGGCGCAAGAGCCGTTGGCACTTAGAAAATATTCGCTAAACTTCAAAGGACCTCCAGGGGAAGAGGCCGAATTGTCACTTTTTCTGGCCGACATCGGGAACCAGCCGAGTCGGACTCTTTACGGCGGAGCAGCCGTTGGCACTTAGAAAATATTCGCCAAACTCGGCCGGACTTCCAGGGGAAGAGGCCGAATTGTCACTTGTTCTGCCCGACATCGGGAACCAGCCGAGTCGGACACTTTAAGGCGGAGCAGCCGTTGGCACTTAGAAAATATTCGCCAAACTTGAACGGACCTCCAGGGGAAGAGGCCGAATTTTCACCTGTTCTGGCCGACATCGGGAACCAGCCGAGTCGGACGCTTTAAGGCGGAGCAGCCGTTGGCACTTAGAAAATATTCCCCAAACTTGAACGGACCTCCAGGGGAAGAGGCCGAATTTTCACTTGTTCTGGCCGACATCGGGAACCAGCCGAGTCGGACGCTTTAAGGCGGAGCAGCCGTTGGCACTTAGAAAATATTCGTTAAACTTCAACTGACCTCCAGGGGAAGAGGCCGAATTTCCACTTATTCTGGCCGACATCGGGAACCAGCCGAGTCGGACGCTTTACGGCGGAGCAGCCGTTGGCACTTAGGAAATATTCGCCTTAACTCGGCCGGACTTCCAGGGGAAGAGGCCGGATTTTCACTTGTTCTGGCCGACATCGGGAACCAGCCGAGTCGGACTCTTTACGGCGGAACAGCCGTTGGCACTTAGGAAATATTCGCCGAACTCGGCCGGACTTCCAGGGGAAGAGGCCGATTTTTCACTTGTTCTGGCCGACATCGGGAACCAGCCGAGTCGGACCCTTTACGGCGGAACAGCCGTTGGCACTTAGGAAATATTTGCCTTAACTCGGCCGGACTTCCAGGGGAAGAGGCCGGATTTTCACTTGTTCTGGCCGACATCGGGAACCGGCCGAGTCGGACACTTTAAGGCTGAGCAGCCGTTGGCACTTAGGAAATATTCGCCTTAACTCGGCCGGACTTCCAGGGGAAGAGGCCGGATTTTCACTTGTTCTGGCCGACATCGGGAACCAGCCGAGTCGGACACTTTAAGGCTGAGCAGCCGTTGGCACTTAGGAAATATTCGCCTTAACTCGGCCGGACTTCCAGGGGAAGAGGCCGGATTTTCACTTGTTCTGGCCGACATCGGGAACCAGCCGAGTCGGACTCTTTACGGCGGAACAGCCGTTGGCACTTAGGAAATATTTGCCTTAACTCGGCCGGACTTCCAGGGGAAGAGGCCGAATTTTCACTTGTTCTGGCCGACATCGGGAACCAGCCGAGTCGGACTCTTTACGGCGGAACAGCCGTTGGCACTTAGGAAATATTCGCCGAACTTGGCCGGACTTCCAGGGGAAGAGGCCGATTTTTCACTTGTTCTGGCCGACATCGGGAACCAGCCGAGTCGGACTCTTTACGGCGGAACAGCCGTTGGCACTTAGGAAATATTTGCCTTAACTCGGCCGGACTTCCAGGGGAAGAGGCCGAATTTTCACTTGTTCTGGCCGACATCGGGAACCAGCCGAGTCGGACTCTTTACGGCGGAACAGCCGTTGGCACTTAGGAAATATTCGCCGAACTTGGCCGGACTTCCAGGGGAAGAGGCCGATTTTTCACTTGTTCTGGCCGACATCGGGAACCAGCCGAGTCGGACCCTTTACGGCGGAACAGCCGTTGGCACTTGGGAAATATTTGCCTTAACTCGGCCGGACTTCCAGGGGAAGAGGCCGATTTTTCACTTGTTCTGGCCGACATCGGGAACCAGCCGAGTCGGACTCTTTACGGCGGAACAGCCGTTGGCACTTAGGAAATATTTGCCTTAACTCGGCCGGACTTCCAGGGGAAGAGGCCGAATTTTCACTTGTTCTGGCCGACATCGGGAACCAGCCGAGTCGGACTCTTTACGGCGGAACAGCCGTTGGCACTTAGAAAATATTCGTTAAACTTCAACTGACCTCCAGGGGAAGAGGCCGAATTTTCACTTGTTCTGGCCGACATCGGGAACCAGCCGAGTCGGACTCTTTACGGCGGAACAGCCGTTGGCACTTAGAAAATATTCGTTAAACTTCAACTGACCTCCAGGGGAAGAGGCCGAATTTTCACTTGTTCTGGCCGACATCGGGAACCAGCCGAGTCGGACGCTTTTCGGCGGAGCAGCCGTTGGCACTTAGAAAATATTCGTTAATCTTGAACGGACCTCCAGGGGAAGAGGCCGAATTTCCACTTATTCTGGCCGACATCGGGAACCAGCCGAGTCGGACGCTTTACGGCGGAGCAGCCGTTGGCACTTAGGAAATATTTGCCTTAACTCGGCCGGACTTCCAGGGGAAGAGGCCGATTTTTCACTTGTTCTGGCCGACATCGGGAACCAGCCGAGTCGGACCCTTTACGGCGGAACAGCCGTTGGCACTTAGGAAATATTTGCCTTAACTCGGCCGGACTTCCAGGGGAAGAGGCCGATTTTTCACTTGTTCTGGCCGACATCGGGAACCAGCCGAGTCGGACTCTTTACGGCGGAACAGCCGTTGGCACTTAGGAAATATTCGCCAAAATGTTCCGGACCTCCAGGGGAAGAGGCCGAATATTCACTCGTTCTGGCCGACATCGGGAACCAGCCGAGTCGGACACTTTACGGCGGAGCAGCCGTTGGCACTTAGGAAATATTCGTTAAACTTCAACTGACCTCCAGGGGAAGAGGCCGAATTTTCACTTGTTCTGGCCGACATCGGGAACCAGCCGAGTCGGTCTCTTTACGGCGGAGCAGCCGTTAGCACTTAGGAAATATTCGCCGAACTTGGCCGGACTTCCAGGGGAAGAGGCCGGATTTTCACTTGTTCTGGCCGACATCGGGAACCAGCCGAGTCGGACACTTTACGGCGGAGCAGCCGTTGGCACTTAGGAAATATTTGCCTTAACTCGGCCGGACTTCCAGGGGAAGAGGCCGGATTTTCACTTGTTCTGGCCGACATCGGGAACCAGCCGAGTCGGACACTTTAAGGCTGAGCAGCCGTTGGCACTTAGGAAATATTTACCTTAACTCGGCCGGACTTCCAGGGGAAGAGGCCGATTTTTCACTTGTTCTGGCCGACCGGGTGAACCGGCCGAGGCGGACACTTTACGGCGGAGCAGCCGTTGGCACTTAGGAAATATTCGCCAAAATGTTCCGGACCTCCAGGGGAAGAGGCCGAATTTTCACTTGTTCTGGCCGACCGGGGGAACCGGCCGAGGCGGACACTTTACGGCGGAGCACCCGTTGGCACTTAGAAAATATTCGCCAAAATGTTCCGGACCTCCAGGGAAAGAGGCCGAATTTTCGCTCGTTCGGGCCGACCGGGAGAACCGGCCGAGGCGGACACTTTACGGCGGTTGAGCCGTTGGCACTTAGGAAATATTCGCCAAAATGTTCCGGACCTCCAGGGGAAGAGGCCGAATTTTCACTTGTTCTGGCCGACCGGGGGAACCAGCCGAGGCGGACACTTTACGGCGGAGCACCCGTTGGCACTTAGAAAATATTCGCCAAAATGTTCCGGACCTCCAGGGAAAGAGGCCGAATTTTCGCTCGTTCGGGCCGACCGGGAGAACCGGCCGAGGCGGACACTTTACGGCGGTTGAGCCGTTGGCACTTAGAAATTATTCAGACTTCCATCAAACACACATCGGCCTTTTGCCGTCACTGCCCGGGATGGGCACCGTGGTAGCTCGGACAGTTCGTGTGACAGCTTCCGCTGGCACTTAGACAATTTTTAAAATGAAAATAAACAGTTCTGCACATACGTGCCGACTATATTTTGCGAAAGGGGGGTAAAGTGATGAGTACACTAACTGGGGGGACCAAGTACATAAAGCCTACCCCTGGTACCTCAGAGAGGCCGAATTGACACATTTTGTGTCCGACCGCGGGAACCAGCCGAGGCGGACGCTTTTCGGCGCAAGAGCCGTTGGCACTTAGAAAATATTCGTTAATCTTGAACGGACCTCCAGGGGAAGAGGCCGAATTTTCACTTGTTCTGGCCGACATCGGGAACCAGCCGAGTCGGACGCTTTACGGCGGAGCAGCCGTTGGCACTTAGGAAATATTCGTTAATCTTGAACGGACCTCCAGGGGAAGAGGCCGAATTTTCACTTGTTCTGGCCGACATCGGGAACCAGCCGAGTCGGACGCTTTACGGCGGAGCAGCCGTTGGCACTTAGAAAATATTCGTTAAACTTCAACTGACCTCCAGGGGAAGAGGCCGAATTTCCACTTGTTCTGGCCGACATCGGGAACCAGCCGAGTCGGACGCTTTACGGCGGAAGAGCCGATGGCACTTAGAAAATATTCGTTAAACTTGACAGGACCTCCAGGGGAAGAGGCCGAATTTTCGCTCGTTCAGGCCGACCGGAGGAACCGGCCGAGTCGGACACCTTACGGCGGAAGAGCCGATGGCACTTAGAAAATATTCGCCAAAATGTTCCGGACCTCCAGGGGAAGAGGCCGAATTTTCACTTGTTCAGGCCGACCGGAGGAACCGGCCGAGTCGGACACCTTACGGCGGAAGAGCCGATGGCACTTAGAAAATATTCGTTAAACTTGACAGGACCTCCAGGGGAAGAGGCCGAATTTTCGCTCGTTCAGGCCGACCGGAGGAACCGGCCGAGTCGGACACCTTACGGCGGAAGAGCCGATGGCACTTAGAAAATATTCGTTAAACTTGACAGGACCTCCAGGGGAAGAGGCCGAATTTTCGCTCGTTCAGGCCGACCGGAGGAACCGGCCGAGTCGGACACCTTACGGCGGAAGAGCCGATGGCACTTAGAAAATATTCGTTAAACTTGACAGGACCTCCAGGGGAAGAGGCCGAATTTTCGCTCGTTCAGGCCGACCGGAGGAACCGGCCGAGTCGGACACATTACGGCGGAAGAGCCGATGGCACTTAGAAAATATTCGTTAAACTTGACAGGACCTCCAGGGGAAGAGGCCGAATTTTCGCTCGTTCAGGCCGACCGGAGGAACCGGCCGGGTCGGACACCTTACGGCGGAAGAGCCGATGGCACTTAGAAAATATTCGCCAAAATGTTCCGGACCTCCAGGGGAAGAGGCCGAATTTTCACTTGTTCAGGCCGACCGGAGGAACCGGCCGGGTCGGACACGTTACGGCGGAACAGCCGTTGGCACTTAGAAAATATTCGTCAAAGTCGTCCGGACCTCCAGGGGAAGAGGCCGAATTTTCGCTCGTTCGGGCCGACCGGAGGAACCGGCCGGGTCGGACACGTTACGGCGCAACAGCCGTTCGCACTTAGAAAATATTCGTTAAACTTCACAGGACCTCCAGGGGAAGAGGCCGAATTTTCGCATCGTTCGGGCCCGACCGGAGGAACCGGCCGGGTCGGACACGTTACGGCGCAACAGCCGTTCGCACTTAGAAAATATTCGCCAAAGTCGTCCGGACCTCCAGGGGAAGAGGCCGAATTTTCGCTCGTTCGGGCCGACCGGAGGAACCAGCCGGGTCGGACACGTTACGGCGCAACAGCCGTTGGCACTTTGAAAATATTCGCCAAAATGTTCCGGACCTCCAGGGGAAGAGGCCGAATTTTCGCTCGTTCGGGCCGACCGGAGGAACCGGCCGGGTCGGACACGTTACGGCGCAACAGCCGTTGGCACTTTGAAAATATTCGCCAAAATGTTCCGGACCTCCAGGGGAAGAGGCCGAATTTTCGCTCGTTCAAGCCGACCGGAGGAACCAGCCGGGTCGGACACGTTACGGCGCAACAGCCGTTGGCACTTTGAAAATATTCGCCAAAATGTTCCGGACCTCCAGGGGAAGAGGCCGAATTTTCGCTCGTTCAAGCCGACCGGAGGAACCAGCCGGGTCGGACACGTTACGGCGCAACAGCCGTTGGCACTTTGAAAATATTCGCCAAAATGTTCCGGACCTCCAGGGGAAGAGGCCGAATTTTCGCTCGTTCGGGCCGACCGGAGGAACCGGCCGGGTCGGACACGTTACGGCGCAACAGCCGTTGGCACTTTGAAAATATTCGCCAAAATGTTCCGGACCTCCAGGGGAAGAGGCCGAATTTTCGCTCGTTCAAGCCGACCGGAGGAACCAGCCGGGTCGGACACGTTACGGCGCAACAGCCGTTGGCACTTTGAAAATATTCGCCAAAATGTTCCGGACCTCCAGGGGAAGAGGCCGAATTTTCGCTCGTTCAAGCCGACCGGAGGAACCAGCCGGGTCGGACACGTTACGGCGCAACAGCCGTTGGCACTTTGAAAATATTCGCCAAAATGTTCCGGACCTCCAGGGGAAGAGGCCGAATTTTCGCTCGTTCGGGCCGACCGGAGGAACCGGCCGGGTCGGACACGTTACGGCGCAACAGCCGTTGGCACTTTGAAAATATTCGCCAAAATGTTCCGGACCTCCAGGGGAAGAGGCCGAATTTTCGCTCGTTCGGGCCGACCGGAGGAACCGGCCGGGTCGGACACTTTACGGCGCAACAGCCGTTGGCACTTTGAAAATATTCGCCAAAATGTTCCGGACCTCCAGGGGAAGAGGCCGAATTTTCGCTCGTTCGGGCCGACCGGAGGAACCGGCCGGGTCGGACACTTTACGGCGCAACAGCCGTTGGCACTTTGAAAATATTCGCCAAAATGTTCCGGACCTCCAGGGGAAGAGGCCGAATTTTCGCTCGTTCGGGCCGACCGGGGAGAACCAGCCGAGGCGGACACTTTACGGCGCAACAGCCGTTGGCACTTTGAAAATATTCGCCAAAATGTTCCGGACCTCCAGGGGAAGAGGCCGAATTTTCGCTCGTTCGGGCCGACCGGGAGAACCAGCCGAGGCGGACACTTTACGGCGGTTGAGCCGTTGGCACTTAGAAATTATTCAGACTTCCATCAAACACACATCGGCCTTTTGCCGTCACTGCCCGGGATGGGCACCGTGGTAGCTCGGACAGTTCGTGTGACAGCTTCCGCTGGCACTTAGAAAATTTTTAAAATGAAAATAAACAGTTCTGCACATACGTGCCGACTATATTTTGCGAAAGGGGGGTAAAGTGATGAGTACACTAACTGGGGGGACCAAGTACATAAAGCCCACCCCTGGTACCTCAGAGAGGCCGAATTTTCGAATTCTGAGGCCGAGCTGGGGAACCAGACGAGGGGACACTTTTCCGAGCGAGAGCCGATGGCACTTAGAAAATTTTCGGCTAAGTCGGCAGGACTTCCAGAGCGAGAGGCCGAATATTCGTCATCTGTGGCCGACCGGGGAACCAGCGAAGGCGGATAGGCGGTCACGGATGTCCCGCCGGCTGGTCCGCGGGCCAATTTGGGTCCCGTAATTTAGCGGTCGCGGTCCGGAATCCACGCCGGCCGGGGAACCAGCGCAGGCGGATAGGCGGTCACGGAGGTCCCGCCGGCTGGTCCGCGGGCCAATTTTGGTCCCGTAAGTGAGCGGCCGCGGCCCGGAATACACGCCGACCGGGGAACCAGCGAAGGCGGATAGGCGGTCACGGAGGTCCCGCCGGCTGGTCCGCGGGCCAATTGGGGTCCCGTAAATTAGCGGTCGCGGCCCGGAATTCGCGCCGGCCGGGGAACCAGCGCAGGCGGATAGGCGGTCACGGAGGTCCCGCCGGCTGGTCCGCGGGCCAATCGGGGTCCCGTAAGTTAGCGGTCGCGGCCCGGAATTCGCGCCGGCCGGGGAACCAGCGCAGGCGGATAGGCGGTCACGGAGGTCCCGCCGGCTGGTCCGCGGGCCAATCGGGGTCCCGTAAGTTAGCGGTCGCGGCCCGGAATTCGCGCCGGCCGGGGAACCAGCGCAGGCGGATAGGCGGTCACGGAGGTCCCGCCGGCTGGTCCGCGGGCCAATCGGGGTCCCGTAAGTTAGCGGTCGCGGCCCGGAATTCGCGCCGGCCGGGGAACCAGCGCAGGCGGATAGGCGGTCACGGAGGTCCCGCCGGCTGGTCCGCGGGCCAATCGGGGTCCCGTAAGTTAGCGGTCGCGGCCCGGAATTCGCGCCGGCCGGGGAACCAGCGCAGGCGGATAGGCGGTCACGGAGGTCCCGCCGGCTGGTCCGCGGGCCAATCGGGGTCCCGTAAGTTAGCGGTCGCGGCCCGGAATTCGCGCCGGCCCGCAGCCACCGCCAGGCGGATAGGCGGTCACGGAGGTCCCGCCGGCCGGTCCGCGGGGGGAACTGCGCCCTCTGGCGGACACGCTATTGTAAATGAATGGGGTTTGGCACTTAGTGCATTTTTCGCCGAAGCCGACGAGCGCTCCGGGCGAGGAGGCCGGATTCTCGCCATCCGTGGCCGGCCGGGGAACCGGCCAAGGCGGATAGGCGGTCACGGGGGTCCCGCCGGCTGGTCCGCGGGCCAATTGGGGTCCCGTAAGTTAGCGGTCGCGGCCCGGAATCCGCGCCGGCCAGCAGCCACCGGGAGGCGGATAGGCTGTCACGGAGGTCCCGCCGGCTGGTCCGCGGGCCATTTAGGGTCCCGTAGGTGAGCGGTCGCGGCCCGGAATCCAGGCCGGCCAGGAGGCACCGCCAGGCGGATAGGCGGTCACGGAGGTCCCGCCAGCTGGTCCGCGGGCCATTTATGGTCCCGTAAGTTAGCGGTCGCGGCCCGGAATCCACGCCGGCCAGGAGGCACCGGCAGGCGGATGGGCGGTCACGGAGGTCCCGCCAGCTGGTCCGCGGGCCGTTTAGGGTCCCGTAAGTTAGCGGTCGCGGCCCGGAATCCACGCCGGCCAGGAGGCACCGCCAGGCGGGTAGGCTGTCACGGAGGTCCCGCCAGCTGGTCCGCGGGCCAATTAGGGTCCCGTAAGTTAGCGGTCGCGGCCCGGAATCCGCGCCGGCCAGCAGCCACCGCCAGGCGGGTAGGCTGTCACGGAGGTCCCGCCGGCCGGTCCGCGGGCCAATCAGGGTCCCGTAAGTGAGCGGTCGCGGCCCGGAATGCACGCCGGCCAGCAGGCACCGCCAGGCGGATAGGCGGTCACGGAGGTCCCGCCGGCCGGTCCGCGGGCCAATCAGGGTCCCGTAAGTGAGCGGTCGCGGCCCGGAATGCACGCCGGCCAGGAGGCACCGCCAGGCGGATAGGCGGTCACGGAGGTCCCGCCGGCCGGTCCGCTGGCCAATTACCTCCAGCCGAGCGGATATGAACTTTATTAGCACCTTCTACGAGATGGCGGAGCCTTATTCGACAACCAGCACCTCGGCTTAGCATTTTCCACGGCCCGCTGATCTTCCAGAAGACGTCCAGCCGGTTTCCTCCTCACATTTTAAGCCGGCCGAGGCTTCCGGCACCCCGGCTAAGCTTTCTCCACGGCCCGCTGAGCTTCCAGAAGACCTCCAGCCGGTTCTCCCGGTGCTTTCCTCCTCACGTTTTAAGCCGGCCGAGGCTTCCGGCACCCCGGCTAAGCTTTTTCCCACGGCCCGCTGAGCTTCCAGGGGACCTCCGGCCGGTTCTCCGCGCGCTTTCCTCCTCACTTTTAAGCCGGCCGAGGCTCCAGGCACCTCGGCTAAGCGTTTTGAACGGCCCGCTGAGCTTCCAGGGGACCTCCAGCCGGTTCTCCGCGCGCCCCCCTCCCAACTTTTTAAGCCGGCCGAGGCTCCAGGCACCCCGGCCAAGCCTTTCCCACGGCCCGCTGAGCTTCCAGGGGACCTCCAGCCGGTTCTCCGCGCGCCCCCCTCCCACCTTTTTAAGCCGGCCGAGGCTCCAGGCACCCCGGCCAAGCCTTTCCCACGGCCCGCTGAGCTTCCAGGGGACATCCAGCCGGTTCTCCGCGCGCCCCCCCTCCTAACTCGACGCCCGAGGAGGCTCCAGGCACCCCGGCTGAGCCTTTTCGGCGGCCCGCTGATCTCCCGGAGGTCGCAACGGGGAATTGCCTCCCTCTCGCGGACACGGCGCGTAAATGCACCGCCTCTCGCACTTGGCGCACACTCACTCGCATCGCTACGCCTCCCGCGGCACTTTAAGCGACCGGGACCACCGCGAGCGCGGGCGATGACTAAGAGGCTCCCCGGCCGGCCTCGCGGAGCTCCGACGCTCCCCCGCGGGACTTCCGGCGGCCGGCCGGAGCCTCGGCACGGCTGCCGCACTCCCTAATAACACCCCGCGGGCCCCCGCGAGCCGAACGCTCGCTGCCGCGGGCGACCCGTGGTACCCCCACGTGCCGAGGCGGACGCGTGACGGCGCGGGAGCCCTCGGCACTATATCACGGTCACGCATGTAGTCAAATCGTGTAAATCACCGTTAGTTTATTCACATATACGTAATAATTAAATACATATCAACACCGCGTATATTATTAATAAACATATGTATGTATTTATTTAATAATTAAATAAATATTAACATCGCGTATAATCATGCGGGCTCCGGGGGAAGGGGCCGATTTTTCGCCGTTCGTGGCCGACCGGGGAACCGGCGAAGGCGGACGCATCGCGGCGCGAGAGCCGTTGGCACTTTGGAAAAAAATAAAATAAAATTCGCCGACCGGGCTCCGGGGAAGAGGCCGATTTTTGGCCGTTCGTGGCCGACTTGGGAACCGGCGAAGGCGGACGCATCGCGGCGCGAGAGCCGTTGGCACTTTGAAAAAAAAAAAAAAAAAAAAAAAAAAAAAAAATTCGCCCACCGGGCTCCGGGGGAAGAGGCCGGCTTTTCGCCGTTCGCGGGCCGACCGGGGAACCGGCGAAGGCGGACGCGCTCTCCAACGAGCCCCGCCGGCCGGAGGAAGTGCGCCCTCTGGCGGACACGCCGTTGTAAATGAATGGGGTTTGGCACTTAGTGCATTTTTCGCCCAAGTCGAAGCGCGCTCCGGGCGAGGAGGCCGGATTCTCGCCACCCGTGGCCGGCCGGGGAACCGGCCAAGGCGGATAGGCTTTCACGGAGGTCCCGCCGGCTGGTCCGCGGGCCGATTAGGGTCCCGCGAGTGAGCGGTGGCGGTCCGGAATCCAGGCCGGCCAGGAGGCACCGCCAGGCGGATAGGCTTTCACGGAGGTCCCGCCGGCTGGTCCGCGGGCCGATTAGGGTCCCGCGAGTGAGCGGTGGCGGTCCGTCCGGAATCCAGGCCGGCCAGGAGGCACCGCCAGGCGGATAGGCTTTCACGGAGGTCCCGCCGGCTGGTCCGCGGGCCGATTAGGGTCCCGCGAGTGAGCGGTGGCGGTCCGGAATCCAGGCCGGCCAGGAGGCACCGCCAGGCGGATAGGCTTTCACGGAGGACCCGCCGGCTGGTCCGCGGGCCGATTAGGGTCCCGCGAGTGAGCGGTCGCGGTCCGGAATCCAGGCCGGCCAGGAGGCACCGCCAGGCGGATAGGCTTTCACGGAGGACCCGCCGGCTGGTCCGCGGGCCGATTAGGGTCCCGCGAGTGAGCGGTCGC
>NW_026061422.1:0-15000 GCF_024217435.2 Syngnathus scovelli
GATGACCTTCTACCCTTGACGGGCCATTCGCAGATTTTTGCCCGGCCTGTGTTTAAGGAGGCGGCCGGTACCTCCCTCCTTGGATGACCCACTACCCTTGACGGGCCCATTCGCAGATTTTTGCCCAGCCTGTGTTTAGGGAGGCGACCGGTCCTCCGTAGCTTGATCGGATTTCCCTTCCGGCCTGTGTTTAAGGAGGCGGCCGGTCCTCCGTAGCTTGATCGGATTTCCCTTCCAGCCTGTGTTTAAGGAGGCGGCTGGTCCTCCCCGGTCGGTTGCCAAGCGACCGGGACCCGCAAGTGGGCAGGAACCGTCCACCCAACGCCGGCGAGCCGGGCCGGTGGGGGCCCTACCAAGGCGGGTCTAACTTCAGGCGGTGCAAACGGGGGAGGGGGGTAAGGACGGCTGCCGGGAGCAGACAGCCGTCCCCGGGAGGGGGTAGTAGCTTCGCGGCGGCCGCCGGGAGCAGACGGCCGTCCGCGGATTCTGCCAATGCCTGTAGGACTTTGAATATTTCACAGCCGTGCTGTGGCACTTAGAAAATTTTTCAGAGATGTGGCACTTAGAAAGTTTTTCAGAGATGTGGCACTTAGAAAGTTTTTCAGAGATGTGGCACTTAGAAAGTTTTTCAGAGATGTGGCACTTTGAACATTTTTGAGAGATGTGGCACTTTGAAAATTTTTGAGAAATGTGGCACTTTGAAAATTTTTGAGAAATGTGGCACTTTGAAAATTTTTGAGAAATGTGGCACTTAGAAAATTTTCTCTCTCTCTCTGGAAGTGCCGTGCCTTCTTCAGTTCTGCTATCCGAGCAGGGGACGCTTGCTGGCGGCCGTTACCAGCGCTCGGACCAGGCCCAATTGATTTGCATGGAAAACAATTGCGTCCCCCATGCTCGTTCTGACTATATTTTGCGAAAGGGGGGTAAAGTGATGAGTACACTAAGTGGGGGGACCAACCCATGTACTCTAGAAAAAGTACATGGGTTGACAAAAGACCAGTTCGTACTGCACCCCTGGTACCCAAACCCCTGGTACCTTTAGGCACTTAGAAAAATTTCGCCCAAATTTGGAGGTCGCTCCAGGGGAAGAGGCCGAATTTTCGCCTATTACGGCCGACCGCGGGAACCAGCCGAGGCGGACGCTTTTCGGCGCAAGAGCCGTTGGCACTTAGAAAATATTCGCTAAACTTCAAAGGACCTCCAGGGGAAGAGGCCGAATTGTCACTTTTTCTGGCCGACATCGGGAACCAGCCGAGTCGGACTCTTTACGGCGGAGCAGCCGTTGGCACTTAGAAAATATTCGCCAAACTCGGCCGGACTTCCAGGGGAAGAGGCCGAATTGTCACTTGTTCTGCCCGACATCGGGAACCAGCCGAGTCGGACACTTTAAGGCGGAGCAGCCGTTGGCACTTAGAAAATATTCGCCAAACTTGAACGGACCTCCAGGGGAAGAGGCCGAATTTTCACCTGTTCTGGCCGACATCGGGAACCAGCCGAGTCGGACGCTTTTCGGCGCAAGAGCCGTTGGAACTTAGAAAATATTCGCTAAACTTCAAAGGACCTCCAGGGGAAGAGGCCGAATTGTCACTTGTTCTGGCCGACATCGGGAACCAGCCGAGTCGGACTCTTTACGGCGGAGCAGCCGTTGGCACTTAGAAAATATTCGCCAAACTCGGCCGGACTTCCAGGGGAAGAGGCCGAATTGTCACTTGTTCTGCCCGACATCGGGAACCAGCCGAGTCGGACACTTTAAGGCGGAGCAGCCGTTGGCACTTAGAAAATATTCGCCAAACTTGAACGGACCTCCAGGGGAAGAGGCCGAATTTTCACCTGTTCTGGCCGACATCGGGAACCAGCCGAGTCGGACGCTTTAAGGCGGAGCAGCCGTTGGCACTTAGAAAATATTCGTTAAACTTGAAAGGACCTCCAGGGGAAGAGGCCGAATTGTCACTTGTTCTGGCCGACATCGGGAACCAGCCGAGTCGGACGCTTTAAGGCGGAGCAGCCGTCGGCACTTAGAAAATATTCGTTAAACTTGAAAAGACCTCCAGGGGAAGAGGCCGAATTGTCACTTGTTCTGGCCGACATCGGGAACCAGACGAGTCGGGCCCTTTAAGGCTGAGCAGCCCTTGGCACTTAGGAAATATTTGCCTTAACTCGGCCGGACTTCCAGGGGAAGAGGCCGGATTTTCACTTGTTCTGGCCAACATCGGGAACCAGCCGAGTCGGACACTTAAAGGCTGAGCAGCCGTTGGCACTTAGGAAATATTTGCCTTAACTCGGCCGGACTTCCAGGGGAAGAGGCCGGATTTTCACTTGTTCTGGCCGACATCGGGAACCAGCCGAGTCGGACACTTTAAGGCTGAGCAGCCGTTGGCACTTAGGAAATATTTGCCTTAACTCGGCCGGACTTCCAGGGGAAGAGGCCGATTTTTCACTTGTTCTGGCCGACCGGGGGAACCAGCCGAGTCGGACACTTTACGGCGGAGCAGCCGTTGGCACTTAGGAAATATTCGCCAAAATGTTCCGGACCTCCAGGGGAAGAGGCCAAATTTTCACTTGTTCTGGCCGACCGGGTGAACCGGCCGAGGCGGACACTTTACGGCGGAGCAGCCGTTGGCACTTAGGAAATATTCGCCAAAATGTTCCGGACCTCCAGGGGAAGAGGCCAAATTTTCACTTGTTCTGGCCGACCGGGTGAACCGGCCGAGGCGGACACTTTACGGCGGAGCAGCCGTTGGCACTTAGGAAATATTCGCCAAAATGTTCCGGACCTCCAGGGGAAGAGGCCGAATTTTCACTTGTTCTGGCCGACCGGGGGAACCAGCCGAGGCGGACACTTTACGGCGGAGCAGCCGTTGGCACTTAGGAAATATTCGCCAAAATGTTCCGGACCTCCAGGGGAAGAGGCCGAATTTTCGCTCGTTCGGGCCGACCGGGAGAACCAGCCGAGGCGGACACTTTACGGCGGTTGAGCCGTTGGCACTTAGAAATTATTCAGACTTCCATCAAACACACATCGGCCTTTTGCCGTCACTGCCCGGGATGGGCACCGTGGTAGCTCGGACAGTTCGCGTGACAGCTTCCGCTGGCACTTAGACAATTTTTAAAATGAAAATAAACAGTTCTGCACATACGTGCCGACTATATTTTGCGAAATGGGGGTAAAGTGATGAGTACACTAAGTGGGGGGACCAAGTACATAAAGCCCACCCCTGGTACCTCAGAGAGGCCGAATTGACACATTTTGTGTCCGACCGCGGGAACCAGCCGAGGCGGACGCTTTTCGGCGCAAGAGCCGTTGGCACTTAGAAAATATTCGTTAATCTTGAACGGACCTCCAGGGGAAGAGGCCGAATTTTCACTTGTTCTGGCCGACATCGGGAACCAGCCGAGGCGGACGCTTTTCGGCGCAAGAGCCGTTGGCACTTAGAAAATATTCGTTAATCGTGAACGGACCTCCAGGGGAAGAGGCCGAATTTTCACTTGTTCTGGCCGACATCGGGAACCAGCCGAGGCGGACGCTTTTCGGCGCAAGAGCCGTTGGCACTTAGAAAATATTCGTTAATCTTGAACGGACCTCCAGGGGAAGAGGCCGAATTTTCACTTGTTCTGGCCGACATCGGGAACCAGCCGAAGCGGACGCTTTACGGCGGAGCAGCCGTTGGCACTTAGAAAATATTCGTTAATCTTGAACGGACCTCCAGGGGAAGAGGCCGAATTTTCACTTGTTCTGGCCGACATCGGGAACCAGCCGAGTCGGACGCTTTTCGGCGCAAGAGCCGTTGGCACTTAGAAAATATTCGTTAATCTTGAACGGACCTCCAGGGGAAGAGGCCGAATTTTCACTTGTTCTGGCCGACATCGGGAACCAGCCGAGTCGGACTCTTTACGGCGGAACAGCCGTTGGCACTTAGGAAATATTCGCCGAACTCGGCCGGACTTCCAGGGGAAGAGGCCGAATTTTCACTTGTTCTGGCCGACATCGGGAACCAGCCGAGTCGGACTCTTTACGGCGGAGCAGCCGTTGGCACTTAGGAAATATTTGCCAAAATGTTCCGGACCTCCAGGGGAAGAGGCCGAATATTCACTTGTTCTGGCCGACATCGGGAACCAGCCGAGTCGGACACTTTACGGCGGAGCAGCCGTTGGCACTTAGGAAATATTCGCCAAACTTGGCCGGACTTCCAGGGGAAGAGGCCGAATGTCCACTTGTTCTGGCCGACATCGGGAACCAGCCGAGTCGGACGCTTTACGGCGGAGCAGCCGTTGGCACTTAGGAAATATTTGCCTTAACTCGGCCGGACTTCCAGGGGAAGAGGCCGAATTTTCACTTGTTCTGGCCGATATCGGGAACCAGCCGAGTCGGACTCTTTACGGCGGAACAGCCGTTGGCACTTAGGAAATATTCGCCTTAAGTCGGCCGGACTTCCAGGGGAAGAGGCCGATTTTTCACTTGTTCTGGCCGACCGGGGGAACCAGCCGAGTCGGACACTTTACGGCGGAGCAGCCGTTGGCACTTAGGAAATATTCGCCAAAATGTTCCGGACCTCCAGGGGAAGAGGCCAAATTTTCACTTGTTCTGGCCGACCGGGTGAACCGGCCGAGGCGGACACTTTACGGCGGAGCAGCCGTTGGCACTTAGGAAATATTCGCCAAAATGTTCCGGACCTCCAGGGGAAGAGGCCGAATTTTCACTTGTTCTGGCCGACCGGGGGAACCAGCCGAGGCGGACACTTTACGGCGGAGCAGCCGTTGGCACTTAGAAATTATTCAGACTTCCATAAACACACATCGGCCTTTTGCCGTCACTGCCCGGGATGGGCACCGTGGTAGCTCGGACAGTTCGTTTGACAGCTTCCGCTGGCACTTAGACAATTTTTAAAATGAAAATAAACAGTTCTGCACATACGTGCCGACTATATTTTGCGAAAGGGGGGTAAAGTGATGAGTACACTAAGTGGGGGGACCAAGTACATAAAGCCTACCCCTGGTACCTCAGAGAGGCCGAATTGACACATTTTGTGTCCGACCGCGGGAACCAGCCGAGGCGGACGCTTTTCGGCGCAAGAGCCGTTGGCACTTAGAAAATATTCGCTAAACTTCAAAGGACCTCCAGGGGAAGAGGCCGAATTGTCACTTTTTCTGGCCGACATCGGGAACCAGCCGAGTCGGACACCTTACGGCGGAAGAGCCGATGGCACTTAGAAAATATTCGTTAAACTTCAACTGACCTCCAGGGGAAGAGGCCGATTTTTCACTTGTTCTGGCCGACATCGGGAACCAGCCGAGTCGGACGCTTTTCGGCGCAAGAGCCGTTGGCACTTAGAAAATATTCGTTAATCTTGAACGGACCTCCAGGGGAAGAGGCCGAATTTCCACTTATTCTGGCCGACATCGGGAACCAGCCGAGTCGGACGCTTTACGGCGGAGCAGCCGTTGGCACTTAGAAAATATTCGTTAATCTTGAACGGACCTCCAGGGGAAGAGGCCGAATTTTCACTTGTTCTGGCCGACATCGGGAACCAGCCGAGTCGGACGCTTTACGGCGGAGCAGCCGTTGGCACTTTGAAAATATTCGTTAAACTTCAACTGACCTCCAGGGGAAGAGGCCGAATTTCCACTTGTTCTGGCCGACATCGGGAACCAGCCGAGTCGGACGCTTTACGGCGGAAGAGCCGATGGCACTTAGAAAATATTCGTTAAACTTGACAGGACCTCCAGGGGAAGAGGCCGAATTTTCGCTCGTTCAGGCCGACCGGAGGAACCGGCCGAGTCGGACACCTTACGGCGGAAGAGCCGATGGCACTTAGAAAATATTCGCCAAAATGTTCCGGACCTCCAGGGGAAGAGGCCGAATTTTCACTTGTTCAGGCCGACCGGAGGAACCGGCCGAGTCGGACACCTTACGGCGGAAGAGCCGATGGCACTTAGAAAATATTCGTTAAACTTGACAGGACCTCCAGGGGAAGAGGCCGAATTTTCGCTCGTTCGGGCCGACCGGAGGAACCGGCCGAGTCGGACACCTTACGGCGGAAGAGCCGATGGCACTTAGAAAATATTCGCCAAAATGTTCCGGACCTCCAGGGGAAGAGGCCGAATTTTCGCTCGTTCGGGCCGACCGGAGGAACCAGCCGGGTCGGACACGTTACGGCGCAACAGCCGTTGGCACTTTGAAAATATTCGCCAAAATGTTCCGGACCTCCAGGGGAAGAGGCCGTATTTTCGCTCGTTCGGGCCGACCGGAGGAACCGGCCGGGTCGGACACGTTACGGCGCAACAGCCGTTAGCACTTAGAAATTATTCGTTAAACTTGAACGGACCTCCAGGGTTAAGAGGCCGAATTTTCGCTCGTTCGGGCCGACCGGAGGAACCAGCCGGGTCGGACACTTTACGGCCCAACAGCCGTTGGCACTTTGAAAATATTCGCCAAAGTCGTCCGGACCTCCAGGGGAAGAGGCCGAATTTTCGCTCGTTCGGGCCGACCGGAGGAACCAGCCGGGTCGGACACTTTACGGCGGAACGGCCGTTGGCACTTTGAAAATATTCGCCAAAATGTTCCGGACCTCCAGGGGAAGAGGCCGAATTTTCGCTCGTTCGGGCCGACCGGAGGAACCGGCCGGGTCGGACACGTTACGGCGCAACAGCCGTTGGCACTTTGAAAATATTCGCCAAAATGTTCCGGACCTCCAGGGGAAGAGGCCGAATTTTCGCTCGTTCGGGCCGACCGGAGGAACCAGCCGGGTCGGACACTTTACGGCCCAACAGCCGTTGGCACTTTGAAAATATTCGCCAAAGTCGTCCGGACCTCCAGGGGAAGAGGCCGAATTTTCGCTCGTTCAGGCCGACCGGAGGAACCAGCCGGGTCGGACACGTTACGGCGCAACAGCCGTTCGCACTTAGAAAATATTCGCCAAAGTCGTCCGGACCTCCAGGGGAAGAGGCCGAATTTTCGCTCGTTCGGGCCGACCGGAGGAACCAGCCGGGTCGGACACGTTACGGCGGAACAGCCGTTGGCACTTTGAAAATATTCGCCAAAATGTTCCGGACCTCCAGGGGAAGAGGCCGAATTTTCGCTCGTTCGGGCCGACCGGGAGAACCAGCCGAGGCGGACACTTTACGGCGGTTGAGCCGTTGGCACTTAGAAATTATTCAGACTTCCATCAAACACACATCGGCCTTT
This sequence comes from Syngnathus scovelli, assembly GCF_024217435.2. NCBI lineage: Eukaryota > Metazoa > Chordata > Actinopteri > Syngnathiformes > Syngnathidae > Syngnathus > Syngnathus scovelli. Next base: position 7,184 of record NW_026061422.1, read on the forward strand.
TGCCGTCACTGCCCGGGATGGGCACCGTGGTAGCTCGGACAGTTCGTGTGACAGCTTCCGCTGGCACTTAGAAAATTTTTAAAATGAAAATAAACAGTTCTGCACATACGTGCCGACTATATTTTGCGAAAGGGGGGTAAAGTGATGAGTACACTAACTGGGGGGACCAAGTACATAAAGCCTACCCCTGGTACCTCAGAGAGGCCGAATTTTCGAATTCTGAGGCCGAGCTGGGGAACCAGACGAGGCGGACACTTTTCCGAGCGAGAGCCGATGGCACTTAGAAAATTTTCGGCTAAGTCGGCAGGACTTCCAGAGCGAGAGGCCGAATATTCGTCATCTGTGGCCGACCGGGGAACCAGCGAAGGCGGATAGGCGGTCACGGAGGTCCCGCCGGCTGGTCCGCGGGCCAATTTGGGTCCCGTAATTTAGCGGTCGCGGTCCGGAATCCACGCCGAGCGGGGAACCAGCGGAGGCGGATAGGCGGTCACGGAGGTCCCGCCGGCTGGTCCGCGGGCCAATTGGGGTCCCGTAAGTTAGCGGTCGCGGCCCGGAATTCGCGCCGGCCGGGGAACCAGCGCAGGCGGATAGGCGGTCACGGAGGTCCCGCCGGCTGGTCCGCGGGCCAATCGGGGTCCCGTAAGTTAGCGGTCGCGGCCCGGAATTCGCGCCGGCCGGGGAACCAGCGCAGGCGGATAGGCGGTCACGGAGGTCCCGCCGGCTGGTCCGCGGGCCAATCGGGGTCCCGTAAGTTAGCGGTCGCGGCCCGGAATTCGCGCCGGCCGGGGAACCAGCGCAGGCGGATAGGCGGTCACGGAGGTCCCGCCGGCTGGTCCGCGGGCCAATCGGGGTCCCGTAAGTTAGCGGTCGCGGCCCGGAATTCGCGCCGGCCGGGGAACCAGCGCAGGCGGATAGGCGGTCACGGAGGTCCCGCCGGCTGGTCCGCGGGCCAATCGGGGTCCCGTAAGTTAGCGGTCGCGGCCCGGAATTCGCGCCGGCCGGGGAACCAGCGCAGGCGGATAGGCGGTCACGGAGGTCCCGCCGGCTGCGCGGGCCAATCGGGGTCCCGTAAGTTAGCGGTCGCGGCCCGGAATTCGCGCCGGCCGGGGAACCAGCGCAGGCGGATAGGCGGTCACGGAGGTCCCGCCGGCTGGTCCGCGGGCCAATCGGGGTCCCGTAAGTTAGCGGTCGCGGCCCGGAATCCGCGCCGGCCCGCAGCCACCGCCAGGCGGATAGGCTGTCACGGAGGTCCCGCCGGCCGGTCCGCGGGGGGAACTGCGCCCTCTGGCGGACACGCCATTGTAAATGAATGGGGTTTGGCACTTAGTGCATTTTTCGCCGAAGCCGACGAGCGCTCCGGGCGAGGAGGCCGGATTCTCGCCATCCGTGGCCGGCCGGGGAACCGGCCAAGGCGGATAGGCGGTCACGGGGGTCCCGCCGGCTGGTCCGCGGGCCAATTGGGGTCCCGTAAGTTAGCGGTCGCGGCCCGGAATCCGCGCCGGCCAGCAGCCACCGGGAGGCGGATAGGCTGTCACGGAGGTCCCGCCGGCTGGTCCGCGGGCCATTTAGGGTCCCGCGAGTGAGCGGTCGCGGTCCGGAATCCAGGCCGGCCAGGAGGCACCGCCAGGCGGATAGGCGGTCACGGAGGTCCCGCCAGCTGGTCCGCGGGCCATTTATGGTCCCGTAAGTTAGCGGTCGCGGCCCGGAATGCACGCCGGCCAGGAGGCACCGCCAGGCGGGTAGGCTGTCACGGAGGTCCCGCCGGCCGGTCCGCGGGCCAATTACCTCCAGCCGAGCGGATATGAACTTTATTAGCACCTTCTACGAGATGGCGGAGCCTTATTCGACAACCAGCACCTCGGCTTAGCATTTTCCACGGCCCGCTGATCTTCCAGAAGACGTCCAGCCGGTTTCCTCCTCACATTTTAAGCCGGCCGAGGCTTCCGGCACCCCGGCTAAGCTTTCTCCACGGCCCGCTGAGCTTCCAGGGGACCTCCGGCCGGTTCTCCCGGTGCCTCGCGCCTCGCTTTGTGAGCCGGCCGAGGCTTCCAGCACCTCGGCTGAGCGTTTCCCACGGCCCGCTGAGCTTCCAGGGGACCTCCAGCCGGTTCTCCCGGTGCCTCGCGCCTCGCTTTGTGAGCCGGCCGAGGCTTCCAGCACCTCGGCTGAGCGTTTCCCACGGCCCGCTGAGCTTCCAGGGTACCTCCAGCCGGTTCTCCCGGTGCCTCGCGCCTCGCTTTGAGAGCCGGCCGAGGCTTCCAGCACCTCGGCTGAGCGTTTTCGGCGGCCCGTTGCTCTCCCGGAGGTCGCAACGGGGAGTTACCTCCCTCTCGCGGACACGGCGAGTAAATACACCGCCTCTCGCACTTGGCGCACACTCACTCGCATTGCTACGCCTCCCGTGGCACTTTAAGCGGCCGAACGGCGGGAGTAACTACGACTCTCTTAAGGTAGGCTCACTTGACTATTTATTCATGTATTTATTTATTTTTGACGGTTCGCGGAGGCGATGACGCTCCGCGCGGGTAAACGGCGGGAGTAACTGTGACTCTCTTAAGGTAGGCTCACTTGACATCTATTTATTTATGTATTTATTTATTTTTGACGGTTCGCGGAGGCGATGACGCTCCGCGCGGGTAAACGGCGGGAGTAACTGTGACTCTCTTAAGGTAGGCTCACTTGACATCTATTTATTTATGTATTTATTTATTTTTGACGGTTCGCGGAGGCGATGACGCTCCGCGCGGGTAAACGGCGGGAGTAACTGTGACTCTCTTAAGGTAGGCTCACTTGACATCTATTTATTTATGTATTTATTTATTTTTGACGGTTCGCGGAGGCGATGACGCTCCGCGCGGGTAAACGGCGGGAGTAACTGTGACTCTCTTAAGGTAGGCTCACTTGACATCTATTTATTTATGTATTTATTTATTTTTGACGGTTCGCGGAGGCGATGACGCTCCGCGCGGGTAAACGGCGGGAGTAACTGTGACTCTCTTAAGGTAGGCTCACTTGACATCTATTTATTTATGTATTTATTTATTTTTGACGGTTCGCGGAGGCGATGACGCTCCGCGCGGGTAAACGGCGGGAGTAACTGTGACTCTCTTAAGGTAGGCTCACTTGACATCTATTTATTTATGTATTTATTTATTTTTGACGGTTCGCGGAGGCGATGACGCTCCGCGCGGGTAAACGGCGGGAGTAACTGTGACTCTCTTAAGGTAGGCTCACTTGACATCTATTTATTTATGTATTTATTTATTTTTGACGGTTCGCGGAGGCGATGACGCTCCGCGCGGGTAAACGGCGGGAGTAACTGTGACTCTCTTAAGGTAGGCTCACTTGACATTTATTTATTTATGAATTTATTTATTTTTGACGGTTCGCGGAGGCGATGACGCTCCGCGCGGGTAAACGGCGGGAGTAACTGTGACTCTCTTAAGGTAGCCTGACTCGACGTCTTTTTCAACGGTGGCTGGAGGACCCGGGCGGTTCTCGGGGGTGCGTCGCTCCTCACTTTTGACGCCCGAGGAGGCTCCCGGCACCTCGGCTACGCGTTTTCGGCGGCCCGCTGAGCTTCCAGAAGACCTCCAGCCGGTTCTCCCGGTGCTTTCCTCCTCACGTTTTAAGCCGGCCGAGGCTCCCGGCACCCCGGCCAAGCGTTTCCCACGGCCCGCTGAGCTTCCAGGGGACCTCCGGCCGGTTCTCCGCGCGCTTTCCTCCTCACTTTTAAGCCGGCCGAGGCTTCCGGCACCCCGGCCAAGCGTTTCCCACGTCCCGCTGAGCTTCCAGGGGACCTCCGGCCGGTTCTCCGCGCGCTTTCCTCCTCACATTTTAAGCCGGCCGAGGCTCCAGGCACCCCGGCTAAGCTTTCTCCACGGCCCGCTGAGCTTCCAGGGGACCTCCGGCCGGTTCTCCGCGCGCTTTCCTCCTCACTTTTAAGCCGGCCGAGGCTTCCGGCACCCCGGCCAAGCCTTTCCCACGGCCCGCTGAGCTTCCAGGGGACATCCAGCCGGTTCTCCGCGCGCCCCCCTCCTAACTCGACGCCCGAGGAGGCTCCAGGCACCCCGGCCGAGCCTTTTCGGCGGCCCGCTGATCTCCCGGAGGTCGCAACGGGGAATTGCCTCCCTCTCGCGGACACGGCGCGTAAATGCACCGCCTCTCGCACTTTGCGCACACTCACTCGCATCGCTACGCCTCCCGTGGCACTTTAAGCGACCGGGACCACCGCGAGCGCGGGCGATGACTAAGAGGCTCCCCGGCCGGCCTCGCGGAGCTCCGACGCTCCCCCGCGGGACTTCCGGCGGCCGGCCGGAGCCTCGGCACGGCTGCCGCACTCCCTAATAACACCCCGCGGACCCCCGCGAGCCGAACGCTCGCTGCCGCGGGCGACCCGTGCCAAGGCGGACGCGTGACGGCGCGGGAGCCCTCGGCACTATATCACGGTCACGTATGTAGTCAAATCGTGTAAAATCACCGTTAGTTTATTCATAATATAGGTAATAATTAAATAAATATTAACATCGCGTATATCATTAATAAACACATGTATGTATTTATTTAATAATTAAATAAATATTAACATCGCGTATAATCATGCGCAATACTTCGTGGCCGACCGGGGAACCGGCGAAGGCGGACGCATCGCGGCGCGAGAGCCGTTGGCACTTTGGAAAAATAAATAAATAAATAAATAAATAAATAATAATTCGCCGACCGGGCTCCGGGGGGAGAGGCCGATTTTTGGCCGTTCGTGGCCGACCGGGGAACCGGCGAAGGCGGACGCATCGCGGCGCGAGAGCCGTTGGCACTTTGGAAAAATAAATAAATAAATAAATAAATAATTCGCCGACCGGGCTCCGGGGCAAGAGGCCGAATTTTCGCTCGTTCGGGCCGACCGGGGAACCGGCGAAGGCGGACGCAGCGCGGCGCGAGAGCCGTTGGCACTTTGAAAAAAAAAAAAAAAAAAAAATTCGCCCACCGGGCTCCGGGGGAAGAGGCCGGCTTTTCGCCGTTCGCGGCCGACCGGGGAACCGGCGAAAGCGGACGCGCTCTCTAACGAGCCCCGCCGGCCGGAGGAAGTGCGCCCTCTGGCGGACACGCCGTTGTAAATGAATGGGGTTTGGCACTTAGTGCATTTTTCGCCCAAGTCGAAGCGCGCTCCGGGCGAGGAGGCCGGATTCTCGCCACCCGTGGCCGGCCGGGGAACCGGCCAAGGCGGACGCGCTCTCTAACGAGCCCCGCCGGCCGGAGGAAGTGCGCCCTCTGGCGGACACGCCGTTGTAAATGAATGGGGTTTGGCACTTGGTGCATTTTTCGCCCAAGTCGAAGCGCGCTCCGGGCGAGGAGGCCGGATTCTCGCCACCCGTGGCCGGCCGGGGAACCGGCGAAGGCGGATAGGCTTTCACGGAGGATCCGCCGGCTGGTCCGCGGGCCGATTAGGGTCCCGCGAGTGAGCGGTGGCGGTCCGGAATCCAGGCCGGCCAGGAGGCACCGCCAGGCGGATAGGCTTTCACGGAGGAGCCGCCGGCTGGTCCGCGGGCCGTTTAGGGTCCCGCGAGTGAGCGGTGGCGGTCCGGAATCCAGGCCGGCCAGGAGGCACCGCCAGGCGGATAGGCTTTCACGGAGGACCCGCCGGCTGGTCCGCGGGCCGTTTAGGGTCCCGCGAGTGAGCGGTCGCGGTCCGGAATCCAGGCCGGCCAGGAGGCACCGCCAGGCGGATAGGCTTTCACGGAGGACCCGCCGGCTGGTCCGCGGGCCGTTTAGGCTCCCGTAAGTTAGCGGTCGCGGTCCGGAATACAGGCCGTCCAGGAGGCACTGCCAGGCGGATACACTCTCTAACGAGCCCCGCCGGCTGGTCCGCCGGGGGAAGTGCGCCCTCTGGCGGACACGCCGTTGTAAATGAATGGGGTTTGGCACTTAGTGCATTTTTCGACCAGCGGCAACGCAGGCTGACGGGCGGCCGCTTCCACGGGCCGGTACTACTCTACGGAGGCGCTAGCCGCCTCCGGTGGGGGCCGTGTGATCTCGCTGGATGCCCGAGGACCTTCCGCGAGGCCCGGCCGCAGCTTTTACGCGCGCCCGGTCCTATTACCTGGTGGAAGCTGGAGGCCGGGGCTCCGCAGCTCGCCGCCCGGGGACCTTCCGCGAGGCCCGGCCGCAGCTTTTACGCACCACCGCTGCTATTCTCTGGCTCCGGCTTCGTCCCGGAGGGTGCTTGGGGAACGGCGGCGCACACCGCGAACGGCCGGTGGCGGTCGGCTGGTGGCGGTCGGCTGGTGGCTGTCGGCTGGTGGCGGTCGGGGGTGGCGCTTGGGGATGGCGCTTGGGGATGGTGGCTGTCGGCTGGTGGCGGTCGGCTGGTGGCGGTCGGCTGGTGGCGGTCGGCTGGTGGCGGTCGGGGGTGGCGCTTGGGGATGGCGCTTGGGGATGGTGGCTGTCGGCTGGTGGCGGTCGGCTGGTGGCGGTCGGGGGGTGGCGGTCGGGGATGGCGCTTGGGGATGGTGGCTGTCGCCTTGTGGCGGTCGGCTGGTGGCGGTCGCCTTGTGGCGGTCGCCTTGTGGCGGTCGGGGATGGCGCTTGGGGATGGTGGCTGTCGCCTTGTGGCGGTCGGCTGGTGGCGGTCGCCTTGTGGCGGTCGCCTTGTGGCGGTCGGGGATGGCGCTTGGGGATGGTGGCTGTCGCCTTGTGGCGGTCGGCTGGTGGCGGTCGGCTGGTGGCGGTCGGGGGGTGGCGGTCGGGGATGGCGCTTGGGGATGGTGGCTGTCGCCTTGTGGCGGTCGGGGGGTGGCGGTCGGGGATGGCGCTTGGGGATGGTGGCTGTCGCCTTGTGGCGGTCGGCTGGTGGCGGTCGGCTGGTGGCGGTCGGCTGGTGGCGGTCGGGGGGTGGCGGTCGGGGGTGGCGCTTGGGGATGGTGGCTGTCGCCTTGTGGCGGTCGGCTGGTGGCGGTCGCCTTGTGGCGGTCGGGGGGCGGCGGTCGGGGGTGGCGCTTGGGGATGGTGGCTGTCGGCTGGTGGCGGTCGGCTGGTGGCGGTCGGCTGGTGGCGGTCGGCTGGTGGCGGTCGGGGGTGGCGCTTGGGGATGGCGCTTGGGGATGGTGGCTGTCGCCTTGTGGCGGTCGGCTGGTGGCGGTCGCCTTGTGGCGGTCGGGGATGGCGCTTGGGGATGGTGGCTGTCGCCTTGTGGCGGTCGCCTTGTGGCGGTCGCCTTGTGGCGGTCGGGGATGGCGCTTGGGGATGGTGGCTGTCGCCTTGTGGCGGTCGGCGGTGGTGGTTTGGGACCGGCGTCCGGCGCAAAGTGCGTGTTGCGCGGGCCGGAGAAAATTTAGGCCAGGGGCCCGCCGCTGGAGAAATTTTTAGGTACCAGGGGTGGATTTTTTTTGTCACCGCAGGAGGGGGACGTTGCCTCCGTCCGTGTCCGACGGAAAGTGCGTGTTGCGCGGGCCGGAGAAAGTTTAGGCCAGGGGCCCGCCGCTGGAGAAATTTTTAGGTACCAGGGGTGGATTTTTTTTGTCACCGCAGGAGGGGGACGTTGCCTCCGTCGGTGTCCGGCGGAAAGTGCGTGTTGCGCGGCCCGGAGAAAGTTTAGGCCCGGGGCCCGCCGCTGGAGGAATTTTTAGGTACCAGGAGCGGATGTACTTACTTCCACAGCGCCCGCGCGCTCCCGGCCGGTGTCCGAGGATGCTGCCTCATCCCCGGACGCGCCTCTTACGCACGCCCGCTGTCATCCTCCGGAGACTGAGTTCCACTTAGTGGAGGCTACGTTCCACTTGGGGGAGGCTGCCTACTCCCGGCTGACGCCCGAGGATGCTGCC
>NW_026061422.1:27500-31837 GCF_024217435.2 Syngnathus scovelli
GCCATTCGCAGATTTTTGCCCGGCCTGTGTTTAAGGAGGCGGCCGGTACCTCCCTCCTTGGATGACCTTCTACCCTTGACGGGCCATTCGCAGATTTTTGCCCGGCCTGTGTTTAAGGAGGCGGCCGGTACCTCCCTCCTTGGATGACCCACTACCCTTGACGGGCCCATTCGCAGATTTTTGCCCAGCCTGTGTTTAGGGAGGCGACCGGTCCTCCGTAGCTTGATCGGATTTCCCTTCCGGCCTGTGTTTAAGGAGGCGGCCGGTCCTCCGTAGCTTGATCGGATTTCCCTTCCAGCCTGTGTTTAAGGAGGCGGCTGGTCCTCCCCGGTCGGTTGCCAAGCGACCGGGACCCGCAAGTGGGCAGGAACCGTCCACCCAACGCCGGCGAGCCGGGGCCGGTGGGGGCCCTACCAAGGCGGGTCTAACTTCAGGCGGTGCAAACGGGGGAGGGGGGTAAGGACGGCTGCCGGGAGCAGACAGCCGTCCCCGGGAGGGGGTAGTAGCTTCGCGGCGGCCGCCGGGAGCAGACGGCCGTCCGCGGATTCTGCCAATGCCTGTAGGACTTTGAATATTTCACAGCCGTGCTGTGGCACTTAGAAAATTTTTCAGAGATGTGGCACTTAGAAAGTTTTTCAGAGATGTGGCACTTAGAAAGTTTTTCAGAGATGTGGCACTTAGAAAGTTTTTCAGAGATGTGGCACTTTGAACATTTTTGAGAGATGTGGCACTTTGAAAATTTTTGAGAAATGTGGCACTTTGAAAATTTTTGAGAAATGTGGCACTTTGAAAATTTTTGAGAAATGTGGCACTTAGAAAATTTTCTCTCTCTCTCTGGAAGTGCCGTGCCTTCTTCAGTTCTGCTATCCGAGCAGGGGACGCTTGCTGGCGGCCGTTACCAGCGCTCGGACCAGGCCCAATTGATTTGCATGGAAAACAATTGCGTCCCCCATGCTCGTTCTGACTATATTTTGCGAAAGGGGGGTAAAGTGATGAGTACACTAAGTGGGGGGACCAACCCATGTACTCTAGAAAAAGTACATGGGTTGACAAAAGACCAGTTCGTACTGCACCCCTGGTACCCAAACCCCTGGTACCTTTAGGCACTTAGAAAAATTTCGCCCAAATTTGGAGGTCGCTCCAGGGGAAGAGGCCGAATTTTCGCCTATTACGGCCGACCGCGGGAACCAGCCGAGGCGGACGCTTTTCGGCGCAAGAGCCGTTGGCACTTAGAAAATATTCGCTAAACTTCAAAGGACCTCCAGGGGAAGAGGCCGAATTGTCACTTTTTCTGGCCGACATCGGGAACCAGCCGAGTCGGACTCTTTACGGCGGAGCAGCCGTTGGCACTTAGAAAATATTCGCCAAACTCGGCCGGACTTCCAGGGGAAGAGGCCGAATTGTCACTTGTTCTGCCCGACATCGGGAACCAGCCGAGTCGGACACTTTAAGGCGGAGCAGCCGTTGGCACTTAGAAAATATTCGCCAAACTTGAACGGACCTCCAGGGGAAGAGGCCGAATTTTCACCTGTTCTGGCCGACATCGGGAACCAGCCGAGTCGGACGCTTTTCGGCGCAAGAGCCGTTGGAACTTAGAAAATATTCGCTAAACTTCAAAGGACCTCCAGGGGAAGAGGCCGAATTGTCACTTGTTCTGGCCGACATCGGGAACCAGCCGAGTCGGACTCTTTACGGCGGAGCAGCCGTTGGCACTTAGAAAATATTCGCCAAACTCGGCCGGACTTCCAGGGGAAGAGGCCGAATTGTCACTTGTTCTGCCCGACATCGGGAACCAGCCGAGTCGGACACTTTAAGGCGGAGCAGCCGTTGGCACTTAGAAAATATTCGCCAAACTTGAACGGACCTCCAGGGGAAGAGGCCGAATTTTCACCTGTTCTGGCCGACATCGGGAACCAGCCGAGTCGGACGCTTTAAGGCGGAGCAGCCGTTGGCACTTAGAAAATATTCGTTAAACTTGAAAGGACCTCCAGGGGAAGAGGCCGAATTGTCACTTGTTCTGGCCGACATCGGGAACCAGCCGAGTCGGACGCTTTAAGGCGGAGCAGCCGTCGGCACTTAGAAAATATTCGTTAAACTTGAAAAGACCTCCAGGGGAAGAGGCCGAATTGTCACTTGTTCTGGCCGACATCGGGAACCAGACGAGTCGGGCCCTTTAAGGCTGAGCAGCCCTTGGCACTTAGGAAATATTTGCCTTAACTCGGCCGGACTTCCAGGGGAAGAGGCCGGATTTTCACTTGTTCTGGCCAACATCGGGAACCAGCCGAGTCGGACACTTAAAGGCTGAGCAGCCGTTGGCACTTAGGAAATATTTGCCTTAACTCGGCCGGACTTCCAGGGGAAGAGGCCGGATTTTCACTTGTTCTGGCCGACATCGGGAACCAGCCGAGTCGGACACTTTAAGGCTGAGCAGCCGTTGGCACTTAGGAAATATTTGCCTTAACTCGGCCGGACTTCCAGGGGAAGAGGCCGATTTTTCACTTGTTCTGGCCGACCGGGGGAACCAGCCGAGTCGGACACTTTACGGCGGAGCAGCCGTTGGCACTTAGGAAATATTCGCCAAAATGTTCCGGACCTCCAGGGGAAGAGGCCAAATTTTCACTTGTTCTGGCCGACCGGGTGAACCGGCCGAGGCGGACACTTTACGGCGGAGCAGCCGTTGGCACTTAGGAAATATTCGCCAAAATGTTCCGGACCTCCAGGGGAAGAGGCCAAATTTTCACTTGTTCTGGCCGACCGGGTGAACCGGCCGAGGCGGACACTTTACGGCGGAGCAGCCGTTGGCACTTAGGAAATATTCGCCAAAATGTTCCGGACCTCCAGGGGAAGAGGCCGAATTTTCACTTGTTCTGGCCGACCGGGGGAACCAGCCGAGGCGGACACTTTACGGCGGAGCAGCCGTTGGCACTTAGGAAATATTCGCCAAAATGTTCCGGACCTCCAGGGGAAGAGGCCGAATTTTCGCTCGTTCGGGCCGACCGGGAGAACCAGCCGAGGCGGACACTTTACGGCGGTTGAGCCGTTGGCACTTAGAAATTATTCAGACTTCCATCAAACACACATCGGCCTTTTGCCGTCACTGCCCGGGATGGGCACCGTGGTAGCTCGGACAGTTCGCGTGACAGCTTCCGCTGGCACTTAGACAATTTTTAAAATGAAAATAAACAGTTCTGCACATACGTGCCGACTATATTTTGCGAAATGGGGGTAAAGTGATGAGTACACTAAGTGGGGGGACCAAGTACATAAAGCCCACCCCTGGTACCTCAGAGAGGCCGAATTGACACATTTTGTGTCCGACCGCGGGAACCAGCCGAGGCGGACGCTTTTCGGCGCAAGAGCCGTTGGCACTTAGAAAATATTCGTTAATCTTGAACGGACCTCCAGGGGAAGAGGCCGAATTTTCACTTGTTCTGGCCGACATCGGGAACCAGCCGAGGCGGACGCTTTTCGGCGCAAGAGCCGTTGGCACTTAGAAAATATTCGTTAATCGTGAACGGACCTCCAGGGGAAGAGGCCGAATTTTCACTTGTTCTGGCCGACATCGGGAACCAGCCGAGGCGGACGCTTTTCGGCGCAAGAGCCGTTGGCACTTAGAAAATATTCGTTAATCTTGAACGGACCTCCAGGGGAAGAGGCCGAATTTTCACTTGTTCTGGCCGACATCGGGAACCAGCCGAAGCGGACGCTTTACGGCGGAGCAGCCGTTGGCACTTAGAAAATATTCGTTAATCTTGAACGGACCTCCAGGGGAAGAGGCCGAATTTTCACTTGTTCTGGCCGACATCGGGAACCAGCCGAGTCGGACGCTTTTCGGCGCAAGAGCCGTTGGCACTTAGAAAATATTCGTTAATCTTGAACGGACCTCCAGGGGAAGAGGCCGAATTTTCACTTGTTCTGGCCGACATCGGGAACCAGCCGAGTCGGACTCTTTACGGCGGAACAGCCGTTGGCACTTAGGAAATATTCGCCGAACTCGGCCGGACTTCCAGGGGAAGAGGCCGAATTTTCACTTGTTCTGGCCGACATCGGGAACCAGCCGAGTCGGACTCTTTACGGCGGAGCAGCCGTTGGCACTTAGGAAATATTTGCCAAAATGTTCCGGACCTCCAGGGGAAGAGGCCGAATATTCACTTGTTCTGGCCGACATCGGGAACCAGCCGAGTCGGACACTTTACGGCGGAGCAGCCGTTGGCACTTAGGAAATATTCGCCAAACTTGGCCGGACTTCCAGGGGAAGAGGCCGAATGTCCACTTGTTCTGGCCGACATCGGGAACCAGCCGAGTCGGACGCTTTACGGCGGAGCAGCCGTTGGCAC
>NW_026061424.1:0-10000 GCF_024217435.2 Syngnathus scovelli
CTGTTTATTTTCATTTTAAAAATTGTCTAAGTGCCAGCGGAAGCTGTCACACGAACTGTCCGAGCTACCACGGTGCCCATCCCGGGCAGTGACGGCAAAAGGCCGATGTGTGTTTGATGGAAGTCTGAATAATTTCTAAGTGCCAACGGCTCAACCGCCGTAAAGTGTCCGCCTCGGCCGGTTCTCCCGGTCGGCCCGAACGAGCGAAAATTCGGCCTCTTTCCCTGGAGGTCCGGAACATTTTGGCGAATATTTTCTAAGTGCCAACGGGTGCTCCGCCGTAAAGTGTCCGCCTCGGCTGGTTCCCCCGGTCGGCCAGAACAAGTGAAAATTCGGCCTCTTCCCCTGGAGGTCCGGAACATTTTGGCGAATATTTCCTAAGTGCCAACGGCTGTTCCGCCGTAAAGAGTCCGACTCGGCTGGTTCCCGATGTCGGCCAGAACAAGTGAAAAATCGGCCTCTTCCCCTGGAAGTCCGGCCGAGTTAAGGCAAATATTTCCTAAGTGCCAACGGCTGTTCCGCCGTAAAGGGTCCGACTCGGCTGGTTCCCGATGTCGGCCAGAACAAGTGAAAAATCGGCCTCTTCCCCTGGAAGTCCGGCCGAGTTAAGGCAAATATTTCCTAAGTGCCAACGGCTGCTCCGCCGTAAAGCGTCCGACTCGGCTGGTTCCCGATGTCGGCCAGAATAAGTGGAAATTCGGCCTCTTCCCCTGGAGGTCCGTTCAAGATTAACGAATATTTTCTAAGTGCCAACGGCTGCTCCGCCGAAAAGCGTCCGACTCGGCTGGTTCCCGATGTCGGCCAGAACAAGTGAAAATTCGGCCTCTTCCCCTGGAGGTCAGTTGAAGTTTAACGAATATTTTCTAAGTGCCAACGGCTGTTCCGCCGTAAAGAGTCCGACTCGGCTGGTTCCCGATGTCGGCCAGAACAAGTGAAAATTCGGCCTCTTCCCCTGGAGGTCAGTTGAAGTTTAACGAATATTTTCTAAGTGCCAACGGCTGTTCCGCCGTAAAGAGTCCGACTCGGCTGGTTCCCGATGTCGGCCAGAACAAGTGAAAATTCGGCCTCTTCCCCTGGAAGTCCGGCCGAGTTAAGGCAAATATTTCCCAAGTGCCAACGGCTGTTCCGCCGTAAAGGGTCCGACTCGGCTGGTTCCCGATGTCGGCCAGAACAAGTGAAAAATCGGCCTCTTCCCCTGGAAGTCCGGCCAAGTTCGGCGAATATTTCCTAAGTGCCAACGGCTGTTCCGCCGTAAAGAGTCCGACTCGGCTGGTTCCCGATGTCGGCCAGAACAAGTGAAAATTCGGCCTCTTCCCCTGGAAGTCCGGCCGAGTTAAGGCAAATATTTCCTAAGTGCCAACGGCTGTTCCGCCGTAAAGAGTCCGACTCGGCTGGTTCCCGATGTCGGCCAGAACAAGTGAAAAATCGGCCTCTTCCCCTGGAAGTCCGGCCAAGTTCGGCGAATATTTCCTAAGTGCCAACGGCTGTTCCGCCGTAAAGAGTCCGACTCGGCTGGTTCCCGATGTCGGCCAGAACAAGTGAAAATCCGGCCTCTTCCCCTGGAAGTCCGGCCGAGTTAAGGCAAATATTTCCTAAGTGCCAACGGCTGTTCCGCCGTAAAGAGTCCGACTCGGCTGGTTCCCGATGTCGGCCAGAACAAGTGAAAATCCGGCCTCTTCCCCTGGAAGTCCGGCCGAGTTAAGGCGAATATTTCCTAAGTGCCAACGGCTGCTCAGCCTTAAAGTGTCCGACTCGGCTGGTTCCCGATGTCGGCCAGAACAAGTGAAAATCCGGCCTCTTCCCCTGGAAGTCCGGCCGAGTTAAGGCGAATATTTCCTAAGTGCCAACGGCTGCTCAGCCTTAAAGTGTCCGACTCGGCCGGTTCCCGATGTCGGCCAGAACAAGTGAAAATCCGGCCTCTTCCCCTGGAAGTCCGGCCGAGTTAAGGCAAATATTTCCTAAGTGCCAACGGCTGTTCCGCCGTAAAGGGTCCGACTCGGCTGGTTCCCGATGTCGGCCAGAACAAGTGAAAAATCGGCCTCTTCCCCTGGAGGTCCGGAACATTTTGGCGAATATTTCCTAAGTGCCAACGGCTGTTCCGCCGTAAAGTGTCCGCCTCGGCTGGTTCCCGATGTCGGCCAGAACAAGTGAAAATCCGGCCTCTTCCCCTGGAGGTCCGGAACATTTTGGCAAATATTTCCTAAGTGCCAACGGCTGCTCCGCCGTAAAGTGTCCGACTCGGCCGGTTCCCCCGGTCGTCCAGAACAAGTGAAAATCCGGCCTCTTCCCCTGGAAGTCCGGCCGAGTTAAGGCAAATATTTCCTAAGTGCCAACGGCTGCTCAGCCTTAAAGTGTCCGACTCGGCTGGTTCCCGATGTCGGCCAGAACAAGTGAAAATCCGGCCTCTTCCCCTGGAAGTCCGGCCGAGTTAAGGCGAATATTTCCTAAGTGCCAACGGCTGCTCAGCCTTAAAGTGTCCGACTCGGCTGGTTCCCGATGTCGGCCAGAACAAGTGAATATTCGGCCTCTTCCCCTGGAGGTCCGGAACATTTTGGCAAATATTTCCTAAGTGCCAACGGCTGCTCCGCCGTAAAGTGTCCGACTCGGCTGGTTCCCGATGTCGGCCAGAACAAGTGAAAATCCGGCCTCTTCCCCTGGAAGTCCGGCCAAGTTCGGCGAATATTTCCTAAGTGCCAACGGCTGTTCCGCCGTAAAGAGTCCGACTCGGCTGGTTCCCGATGTCGGCCAGAACAAGTGAATATTCGGCCTCTTCCCCTGGAGGTCCGTTCAAGATTAACGAATATTTTCTAAGTGCCAACGGCTGCTCCGCCGTAAAGCGTCCGACTCGGCTGGTTCCCGATGTCGGCCAGAACAAGTGAATATTCGGCCTCTTCCCCTGGAGGTCCGTTCAAGATTAACGAATATTTTCTAAGTGCCAACGGCTGCTCCGCCGTAAAGCGTCCGACTCGGCTGGTTCCCGATGTCGGCCAGAACAAGTGAAAATTCGGCCTCTTCCCCTGGAGGTCAGTTGAAGTTTAACGAATATTTTCTAAGTGCCAACGGCTGCTCCGCCGTAAAGCGTCCGACTCGGCTGGTTCCCGATGTCGGCCAGAACAAGTGAAAATTCGGCCTCTTCCCCTGGAGGTCAGTTGAAGTTTAACGAATATTTTCAAAGTGCCAACGGCTGCTCCGCCGTAAAGCGTCCGACTCGGCTGGTTCCCGATGTCGGCCAGAACAAGTGAAAATTCGGCCTCTTCCCCTGGAGGTCCGTTCAAGATTAACGAATATTTTCTAAGTGCCAACGGCTCTTGCGCCGAAAAGCGTCCGCCTCGTCTGGTTCCCGCGGTCGGACACAAAATGTGTCAATTCGGCCTCTCTGAGGTACCAGGGGTAGGCTTTATGTACTTGGTCCCCCCACTTAGTGTACTCATCACTTTACCCCCCTTTCGCAAAATATAGTCGGCACGTATGTGCAGAACTGTTTATTTTCATTTTAAAAATTGTCTAAGTGCCAGCGGAAGCTGTCACACGAACTGTCCTAGCTACCACGGTGCCCATCCCGGGCAGTGACGGCAAAAGGCCGATGTGTGTTTATGGAAGTCTGAATAATTTCTAAGTGCCAACGGCTCAACCGCCGTAAAGTGTCCGCCTCGGCTGGTTCTCCCGGTCGGCCCGAACGAGCGAAAATTCGGCCTCTTCCCCTGGAGGTCCGGAACATTTTGGCGAATATTTTCAAAGTGCCAACGGCTGCTCCGCCGTAAAGTGTCCGCCTCGGCTGGTTCCCCCGGTCGGCCAGAACAAGTGAAAATTCGGCCTCTTCCCCTGGAGGTCCGGAACATTTTGGCGAATATTTTCAAAGTGCCAACGGCTGCTCCGCCGTAAAGTGTCCGCCTCGGCTGGTTCCCCCGGTCGGCCAGAACAAGTGAAAATTCGGCCTCTTCCCCTGGAGGTCCGGAACATTTTGGCGAATATTTCCTAAGTGCCAACGGCTGCTCCGCCGTAAAGTGTCCGACTCGGCTGGTTCCCCCGGTCGGCCAGAACAAGTGAAAAATCGGCCTCTTCCCCTGGAAGTCCGGCCGAGTTAAGGCAAATATTTCCTAAGTGCCAACGGCTGCTCAGCCTTAAAGGGTCCGACTCGGCTGGTTCCCGATGTCGGCCAGAACAAGTGAAAATTCGGCCTCTTCCCCTGGAAGTCCGGCCGAGTTAAGGCAAATATTTCCTAAGTGCCAACGGCTGCTCCGCCGTAAAGCGTCCGACTCGGCTGGTTCCCGATGTCGGCCAGAACAAGTGAAAATTCGGCCTCTTCCCCTGGAGGTCCGTTCAAGATTAACGAATATTTCCTAAGTGCCAACGGCTGTTCCGCCGTAAAGAGTCCGACTCGGCTGGTTCCCGATGTCGGCCAGAACAAGTGAAAAATCGGCCTCTTCCCCTGGAAGTCCGGCCGAGTTCGGCGAATATTTCCTAAGTGCCAACGGCTGTTCCGCCGTAAAGAGTCCGACTCGGCTGGTTCCCGATGTCGGCCAGAACAAGTGAAAATCCGGCCTCTTCCCCTGGAAGTCCGGCCGAGTTAAGGCAAATATTTCCTAAGTGCCAACGGCTGTTCCGCCGTAAAGGGTCCGACTCGGCTGGTTCCCGATGTCGGCCAGAACAAGTGAAAAATCGGCCTCTTCCCCTGGAAGTCCGGCCGAGTTCGGCGAATATTTCCTAAGTGCCAACGGCTGTTCCGCCGTAAAGAGTCCGACTCGGCTGGTTCCCGATGTCGGCCAGAACAAGTGAAAATCCGGCCTCTTCCCCTGGAAGTCCGGCCGAGTTAAGGCAAATATTTCCTAAGTGCCAACGGCTGTTCCGCCGTAAAGAGTCCGACTCGGCTGGTTCCCGATGTCGGCCAGAACAAGTGAAAAATCGGCCTCTTCCCCTGGAAGTCCGGCCGAGTTCGGCGAATATTTCCTAAGTGCCAACGGCTGTTCCGCCGTAAAGAGTCCGACTCGGCTGGTTCCCGATGTCGGCCAGAACAAGTGAAAATCCGGCCTCTTCCCCTGGAAGTCCGGCCGAGTTAAGGCAAATATTTCCTAAGTGCCAACGGCTGTTCCGCCGTAAAGGGTCCGACTCGGCTGGTTCCCGATGTCGGCCAGAACAAGTGAAAAATCGGCCTCTTCCCCTGGAAGTCCGGCCGAGTTCGGCGAATATTTCCTAAGTGCCAACGGCTGTTCCGCCGTAAAGAGTCCGACTCGGCTGGTTCCCGATGTCGGCCAGAACAAGTGAAAATCCGGCCTCTTCCCCTGGAAGTCCGGCCGAGTTAAGGCGAATATTTCCTAAGTGCCAACGGCTGTTCCGCCGTAAAGGGTCCGACTCGGCTGGTTCCCGATGTCGGCCAGAACAAGTGAAAAATCGGCCTCTTCCCCTGGAAGTCCGGCCGAGTTCGGCGAATATTTCCTAAGTGCCAACGGCTGTTCCGCCGTAAAGAGTCCGACTCGGCTGGTTCCCGATGTCGGCCAGAACAAGTGAAAATCCGGCCTCTTCCCCTGGAAGTCCGGCCGAGTTAAGGCGAATATTTCCTAAGTGCCAACGGCTGTTCCGCCGTAAAGGGTCCGACTCGGCTGGTTCCCGATGTCGGCCAGAACAAGTGAAAAATCGGCCTCTTCCCCTGGAAGTCCGGCCGAGTTCGGCGAATATTTCCTAAGTGCCAACGGCTGTTCCGCCGTAAAGAGTCCGACTCGGCTGGTTCCCGATGTCGGCCAGAACAAGTGAAAATCCGGCCTCTTCCCCTGGAAGTCCGGCCGAGTTAAGGCGAATATTTCCTAAGTGCCAACGGCTGCTCAGCCTTAAAGTGTCCGACTCGGCTGGTTCCCGATGTCGGCCCGAACGAGCGAAAATTCGGCCTCTTCCCCTGGAGGTCCGGAACATTTTGGCGAATATTTCCTAAGTGCCAACGGCTGCTCCGCCGTAAAGTGTCCGACTCGGCTGGTTCCCGATGTCGGCCAGAACAAGTGAAAATCCGGCCTCTTCCCCTGGAAGTCCGGCCAAGTTCGGCGAATATTTCCTAAGTGCCAACGGCTGCTCCGCCGTAAAGAGACCGACTCGGCTGGTTCCCGATGTCGGCCAGAACAAGTGAAAATTCGGCCTCTTCCCCTGGAGGTCAGTTGAAGTTTAACGAATATTTCCTAAGTGCCAACGGCTGCTCCGCCGTAAAGTGTCCGACTCGGCTGGTTCCCGATGTCGGCCAGAACAAGTGAATATTCGGCCTCTTCCCCTGGAGGTCCGGAACATTTTGGCAAATATTTCCTAAGTGCCAACGGCTGCTCCGCCGTAAAGAGTCCGACTCGGCTGGTTCCCGATGTCGGCCAGAACAAGTGAAAAATCGGCCTCTTCCCCTGGAAGTCCGGCCGAGTTCGGCGAATATTTCCTAAGTGCCAACGGCTGTTCCGCCGTAAAGAGTCCGACTCGGCTGGTTCCCGATGTCGGCCAGAACAAGTGAAAATTCGGCCTCTTCCCCTGGAGGTCCGTTCAAGATTAACGAATATTTTCTAAGTGCCAACGGCTGCTCCGCCGTAAAGCGTCCGACTCGGCTGGTTCCCGATGTCGGCCAGAACAAGTGAAAATTCGGCCTCTTCCCCTGGAAGTCCGGCCGAGTTAAGGCAAATATTTCCTAAGTGCCAACGGCTGCTCAGCCTTTAAGTGTCCGACTCGGCTGGTTCCCGATGTCGGCCAGAACAAGTGAAAATCCGGCCTCTTCCCCTGGAAGTCCGGCCGAGTTAAGGCAAATATTTCCTAAGTGCCAACGGCTGCTCAGCCGTAAAGGGTCCGACTTGGCTGGTTCCCGATGTCGGCCAGAACAAGTGAAAATTCGGCCTCTTCCCCTGGAGGTCAGTTGAAGTTTAACGAATATTTTCTAAGTGCCAACGGCTGCTCCGCCGTAAAGTGTCCGCCTCGGCCGGTTCACCCAGTCGGCCAGAACAAGTGAAAATTTGGCCTCTTCCCCTGGAGGTCCGGAACATTTTGGCGAATATTTTCTAAGTGCCAACGGCTGCTCCGCCGTAAAGCGTCCGACTCGGCTGGTTCCCGATGTCGGCCAGAACAAGTGACAATTCGGCCTCTTCCCCTGGAGGTCCTTTCAAGTTTAACGAATATTTTCTAAGTGCCAACGGCTGCTCCGCCTTAAAGCGTCCGACTCGGCTGGTTCCCGATGTCGGCCAGAACAGGTGAAAATTCGGCCTCTTCCCCTGGAGGTCCGTTCAAGTTTGGCGAATATTTTCTAAGTGCCAACGGCTGCTCCGCCTTAAAGTGTCCGACTCGGCTGGTTCCCGATGTCGGGCAGAACAAGTGACAATTCGGCCTCTTCCCCTGGAAGTCCGGCCGAGTTTGGCGAATATTTTCTAAGTGCCAACGGCTGCTCCGCCGTAAAGAGTCCGACTCGGCTGGTTCCCGATGTCGGCCAGAAAAAGTGACAATTCGGCCTCTTCCCCTGGAGGTCCTTTGAAGTTTAGCGAATATTTTCTAAGTGCCAACGGCTCTTGCGCCGAAAAGCGTCCGCCTCGGCTGGTTCCCGCGGTCGGCCGTAATAGGCGAAAATTCGGCCTCTTCCCCTGGAGCGACCTCCAAATTTGGGCGAAATTTTTTCTAAGTGCCTAAAGGTACCAGGGGTTGGGGTACCAGGGGTGCATTACCAACTGGTCTTTTGTCAACCCATGTACTTTTTCTAGAGTACATGGGTTGGTCCCCCCACTTAGTGTACTCATCACTTTACCCCCCTTTCGCAAAATATAGTCAGAACGAGCATGGGGGACGCAATTGTTTTCCATGCAAATCAATTGGGCCTGGTCCGAGCGCTGGTAACGGCCGCCAGCAAGCGTCCCCTGCTCGGATAGCAGAACTGAAGAAGGCACGGCACTTCCAGAGAGAGAGAGAGAAAATTTTCTAAGTGCCACATTTCTCAAAAATTTTCAAAGTGCCACATCTCTCAAAAAATTTCTAAGTGCCACATCTCTCAAAAAATTTCTAAGTGCCACATCTCTGAAAAAATTTCTAAGTGCCACATCTCTGAAAAACTTTCTAAGTGCCACATCTCTGAAAAATTTTCTAAGTGCCACAGCACGGCTGTGAAATATTCAAAGTCCTACAGGCATTGGCAGAATCCGCGGACGGCCGTCTGCTCCCGGCGGCCGCCGCGAAGCTACTACCCCCTCCCGGGGACGGCTGTCTGCTCCCGGCAGCCGTCCTTACCCCCCTCCCCCGTTTGCACCGCCTGAAGTTAGACCCGCCTTGGTAGGGCCCCCACCGGCCCCGGCTCGCCGGCGTTGGGTGGACGGTTCCTGCCCACTTGCGGGTCCCGGTCGCTTGGCAACCGACCGGGGAGGACCAGCCGCCTCCTTAAACACAGGCTGGAAGGGAAATCCGATCAAGCTACGGAGGACCGGCCGCCTCCATAAACTCAGGCCGGAAGGGAAATCCAATCAAGCTACGGAGGACCGGCCGCCTCCATAAACACAGGCCGGAAGGGAAATCCAATCAAGCTACGGAGGACCGGCCGCCTCCATAAACTCAGGCCGGAAGGGAAATCCGATCAAGTTACGGAGGACCGGTCGCCTCCCTAAACACAGGCCGGGCAAAAATCCACGAATGGCCCGTCAAGGGTAGAAGGTCATCCAAGGAAGGAGGTACCGGCCGCCTCCTTAAACACAGGCCGGGCAAAAATCTGCGAATGGCCCGTCAAGGGTAGTAGGTCATCCAAGAAAGGGGGTACCGGCCGCCTCTATTAACAGGCCGGGCAAAAATCTGCGAATGGGCCCGTCAAGGGTAGTGGGTCATCCAAGGAAGGAGGTACCGGCCGCCTCCTTAAACACAGGCCGGGCAAAAATCTGCGAATGGCCCGTCAAGGGTAGTAGGTCATCCAAGAAAGGGGGTACCGGCCGCCTCTATTAACAGGCCGGGCAAAAATCTGCGAATGGGCCCGTCAAGGGTAGTGGGTCATCCAAGGAAGGAGGTACCGGCCGCCTCCTTAAACACAGGCCGGGCAAAAATCTGCGAATGGCCCGTCAAGGGTAGTAGGTCATCCAAGAAAGGGGGTACCGGCCGCCTCTATTAACAGGCCGGGCAAAAATCTGCGAATGGGCCCGTCAAGGGTAGTGGGTCATCCAAGGAAGGAGGTACCGGCCGCCTCCTTAAACACAGGCCGGGCAAAAATCTGCGAACGGTCCGTCAAGGATTCTGGCTCATCCAAGAAAGGGGGTACCGGCCGCCTTACTAACAGGCCGGAGTACAGGGGGCGAAAGGCTGTCGATGGGGAAGGATCGGGGCCACGGCTAATCTAGCGATGCCCGCGTCGGGCGGTCACTCCGACGAATGAGCGGGGCCGAATCCGGCGCGAGGCGGCCTTCAGGCACGTGGTTCGAGACGACCTCACCCGGCTCTAGCCCGGAGGATCGGAGGCAACGGCCGTCTCCTTAAGCTAAGGCCGGACGAAAATCTGCGGATGCGGTCCATCCAAGGCAGACGGAGGTACCGGCCGCCTCGGTAAACAAAGCCCGGGCAAAAATCTGCGAATGGTCCGTCAAGGATTCTGGCTCATCCAAGGTGGGGGTACCGGCCGCCTCTATTAACAGGCCGGAGTACAGGGGGCGAAAGGCTGTCGATGGGGAAGGATCGGGGCCACGGCTAATCTAGCGATGCCCGCGTCGGGCGGTCACTCCGACGAATGAGCGGGGCCGAATCCGGCGTAGGCGGCCTTCAGGCACGTGGTTCGAGACGACCTCACCCGGCTCTAGCCCGGAGGATCGGAGGCAACGGCCGTCTCCTTAAGCTAAGGCCGGACGAAAATCTGCGGATGCGGTCCATCCAAGGCAGACGGAGGTACCGGCCGCCTCGGTAAATAAAGCCCGGGCAAAAATCTGCGAACGGCCCGTCAAGGGTTCTGTCTCATCCAAGAAAGGGGTACCGGCCGCCTCAGAGGCCGGAGCGAAGGGGGCGAAAGGCTGTCGATGGGGAAGGATCGGGGCCACGGCTA
>NW_026061424.1:22500-31770 GCF_024217435.2 Syngnathus scovelli
CACAAGGCGACCGCCACCAGCCGACCGCCACAAGGCGACAGCCACCATCCCCAAGCGCCACCAGCCGACCGCCACCAGCCGACCGCCACAAGGCGACAGCCACCAACCCCAAGCGCCACCCCCGACCGCCACCAGCCGACCGCCACCAGCCGACCGCCACAAGGCGACAGCCACCATCCCCAAGCGCCACCCCCGACCGCCACCAGCCGACCGCCACCAGCCGACCGCCAGCAGCCGACCGCCACAAGGCGACAGCCACCATCCCCAAGCGCCACCCCCGACCGCCACCCCCCGACCGCCACCAGCCGACCGCCACCAGCCGACCGCCACAAGGCGACAGCCACCATCCCCAAGCGCCACCCCCGACCGCCACCCCCCGACCGCCACCAGCCGACCGCCACCAGCCGACCGCCACAAGGCGACAGCCACCATCCCCAAGCGCCACCCCCGACCGCCACCAGCCGACCGCCACCAGCCGACCGCCACCAGCCGACCGCCACAAGGCGACAGCCACCATCCCCAAGCGCCACCCCCGACCGCCACCCCCCGACCGCCACCAGCCGACCGCCACCAGCCGACCGCCACAAGGCGACAGCCACCATCCCCAAGCGCCACCCCCGACCGCCACCAGCCGACCGCCACCAGCCGACCGCCACAAGGCGACAGCCACCATCCCCAAGCGCCACCCCCGACCGCCACCAGCCGACCGCCACCAGCCGACCGCCACCAGCCGACCGCCACAAGGCGACAGCCACCATCCCCAAGCGCCACCCCCGACCGCCACCCCCCGACCGCCACCAGCCGACCGCCACCAGCCGACCGCCACAAGGCGACAGCCACCATCCCCAAGCGCCACCCCCGACCGCCACCCCCCGACCGCCACCAGCCGACCGCCACCAGCCGACCGCCACAAGGCGACAGCCACCATCCCCAAGCGCCATCCCCGACCGCCACAAGGCGACCGCCACCAGCCGACCGCCACCAGCCGACAGCCACCATCCCCAAGCGCCATCCCCAAGCGCCACCAGCCGACCGCCACCAGCCGACAGCCACCATCCCCAAGCGCCATCCCCAAGCGCCACCCCCGACCGCCACCAGCCGACCGCCACCAGCCGACCGCCACCGGCCGACCGCCACCGGCCGTTCGCGGTGTGCGCCGCCGTTCCCCAAGCACCCTCCGGGACGAAGCCGGAGCCAGAGAATAGCAGCGGCCGTGCGTAAAAGCTGCGGCCGGGCCTCGCGGAGGGTCCCCGGGCAGCGAGCTGCCGAGCCCCGGCCTCCAGCTTCCACCAGGTAATAGGACCGGGCGCGCGCAAAAGCTGCGGCCGGGCCTGGCGGAAGGTCCTCGGGCATCCAGCGAGATCACACGGCCCCCACCGGAGGCGGCTAGCGCCTCCGTAGAGTAGTGCCGGCCCGCGGAAGCGGCCGCCCGTCAGCCTGCGTTGCCGCTGGTCGAAAAATGCACAAAGTGCCAAACCCCATTCATTTACAACGGCGTGTCCGCCAGAGGGCGCACTTCCCCCGGCGGACCAGCCGGCGGCTCCTCCGTGAAAGCCTATCCGCCTGGCGGTGGCTCCGGGCCGGCCTGGATTCCGGACCGCCACCGCTCACTCGCGGGACCCTAATCGGCCCGCGGACCAGCCGGCGGGACCTCCGTGAAAGCCTATCCGCCTGGCGGTGCCTCCTGGCCGGCCTGGATTCCGGACCGCCACCGCTCACTCGCGGGACCCTAATCGGCCCGCGGACCAGCCGGCGGATCCTCCGTGAAAGCCTATCCGCCTTCGCCGGTTCCCCGGCCGGCCACGGGTGGCGAGAATCCGGCCTCCTCGCCCGGAGCGCGCTTCGACTTGGGCGAAAAATGCACCAAGTGCCAAACCCCATTCATTTACAACGGCGTGTCCGCCAGAGGGCGCACTTCCTCCGGCCGGCGGGGCTCGTTAGAGAGCGCGTCCGCCTTGGCCGGTTCCCCGGCCGGCCACGGGTGGCGAGAATCCGGCCTCCTCGCCCGGAGCGCGCTTCGACTTGGGCGAAAAATGCACTAAGTGCCAAACCCCATTCATTTACAACGGCGTGTCCGCCAGAGGGCGCACTTCCTCCGGCCGGCGGGGCTCGTTAGAGAGCGCGTCCGCTTTCGCCGGTTCCCCGGTCGGCCGCGAACGGCGAAAAGCCGGCCTCTTCCCCCGGAGCCCGGTGGGCGAATTTTTTTTTTTTTTTTTTTTTTTTTTTTCAAAGTGCCAACGGCTCTCGCGCCGCGCTGCGTCCGCCTTCGCCGGTTCCCCGGTCGGCCCGAACGAGCGAAAATTCGGCCTCTTGCCCCGGAGCCCGGTCGGCGAATTATTTATTTATTTATTTATTTATTTATTTATTTTTCCAAAGTGCCAACGGCTCTCGCGCCGCGATGCGTCCGCCTTCGCCGGTTCCCCGGTCGGCCACGAACGGCCAAAAATCGGCCTCTCCCCCCGGAGCCCGGTCGGCGAATTATTATTTATTTATTTATTTATTTATTTATTTTTCCAAAGTGCCAACGGCTCTCGCGCCGCGATGCGTCCGCCTTCGCCGGTTCCCCGGTCGGCCACGAAGTATTGCGCATGATTATACGCGATGTTAATATTTATTTAATTATTAAATAAATACATACATGTGTTTATTAATGATATACGCGATGTTAATATTTATTTAATTATTACCTATATTATGAATAAACTAACGGTGATTTTACACGATTTGACTACATACGTGACCGTGATATAGTGCCGAGGGCTCCCGCGCCGTCACGCGTCCGCCTTGGCACGGGTCGCCCGCGGCAGCGAGCGTTCGGCTCGCGGGGGTCCGCGGGGTGTTATTAGGGAGTGCGGCAGCCGTGCCGAGGCTCCGGCCGGCCGCCGGAAGTCCCGCGGGGGAGCGTCGGAGCTCCGCGAGGCCGGCCGGGGAGCCTCTTAGTCATCGCCCGCGCTCGCGGTGGTCCCGGTCGCTTAAAGTGCCACGGGAGGCGTAGCGATGCGAGTGAGTGTGCGCAAAGTGCGAGAGGCGGTGCATTTACGCGCCGTGTCCGCGAGAGGGAGGCAATTCCCCGTTGCGACCTCCGGGAGATCAGCGGGCCGCCGAAAAGGCTCGGCCGGGGTGCCTGGAGCCTCCTCGGGCGTCGAGTTAGGAGGGGGGCGCGCGGAGAACCGGCTGGATGTCCCCTGGAAGCTCAGCGGGCCGTGGGAAAGGCTTGGCCGGGGTGCCGGAAGCCTCGGCCGGCTTAAAAGTGAGGAGGAAAGCGCGCGGAGAACCGGCCGGAGGTCCCCTGGAAGCTCAGCGGGCCGTGGAGAAAGCTTAGCCGGGGTGCCTGGAGCCTCGGCCGGCTTAAAATGTGAGGAGGAAAGCGCGCGGAGAACCGGCCGGAGGTCCCCTGGAAGCTCAGCGGGACGTGGGAAACGCTTGGCCGGGGTGCCGGAAGCCTCGGCCGGCTTAAAAGTGAGGAGGAAAGCGCGCGGAGAACCGGCCGGAGGTCCCCTGGAAGCTCAGCGGGCCGTGGGAAACGCTTGGCCGGGGTGCCGGGAGCCTCGGCCGGCTTAAAACGTGAGGAGGAAAGCACCGGGAGAACCGGCTGGAGGTCTTCTGGAAGCTCAGCGGGCCGCCGAAAACGCGTAGCCGAGGTGCCGGGAGCCTCCTCGGGCGTCAAAAGTGAGGAGCGACGCACCCCCGAGAACCGCCCGGGTCCTCCAGCCACCGTTGAAAAAGACGTCGAGTCAGGCTACCTTAAGAGAGTCACAGTTACTCCCGCCGTTTACCCGCGCGGAGCGTCATCGCCTCCGCGAACCGTCAAAAATAAATAAATACATAAATAAATGTCAAGTGAGCCTACCTTAAGAGAGTCGTAGTTACTCCCGCCGTTTGGCCGCTCAAAGTGTCATCGGAAGCGGACCCACGCAAGTAAGTGTGCGCAAAGTGCGAGAGGTGGTGTTTTTACTCGCCGCGTCCGCCAGAGGGAGGCAATTCCCCGCCGCGGCGGCACCGGCAGCTTCCGAGCGTCTCCCCGAGCGCTCGGAAGTCCGTGCGGGGGGGAGATGAGAGCCGTGCGAGGTACCAGGTGGAGCCGGACGGCGCGGTGCTTCCAAGCAGCCGATCCGCTGGGCTTGGAGCTATTTTCGGCCACTTGGCGCGCGAGCACGGCCTCCCGGGTGGTGCCGGGGGGTGGTGCGTGAGCGCGCCGGCCGCTGGAAGTCCCGCGGAGGAGCGCCGGAGCTCCGCGAGGCCGGCCGGGGAGCCTCTTAGTCGTCACCCGGGGCCGCCGGAGCACCGGGGGGTGGTGCGCGAGCGCGCCGGCCGCCGGAGGTCCCGCGGAGGAGCGTCGGAGCTCCGCGAGGCCGGGGAGCCTCTCGGTAATCACCCGGGGCCGGCGGAGCGTTATTCGGCCGCTCTGCGCGCGCGCGCACGGCCTCCCGGCGGTGCCGGGGGGTGGTGCGCGAGCGCGCCGGCCGCCGGAGGTCCCGCGGAGGAGCGTCGGAGCTCCGCGAGGCCGGGGAGCCTCTCGGTAATCACCCGGGGCCGGCGGAGCGTTATTCGGCCGCTCTGCGCGCGCGCGCACGGCCTCCCGGCGCCTCCGCGAACCGCCAAAATAAATGTCAAGTGAGCCTACCTTAAGAGAGTCACAGTTACTCCCGCCGTTTACCCGCGCGGAGCGTCATCGCCTCCGCGAACCGTCAAAAATAAATAAGTACATAAATGAATAAATGTCAAGTGAGCCTACCTTAAGAGAGTCACAGTTACTCCCGCCGTTTACCCGCGCGGAGCGTCATCGCCTCCGCGAACCGTCAAAAATAAATAAATACATAAGTAAATAGATGTCAAGTGAGCCTACCTTAAGAGAGTCACAGTTACTCCCGCCGTTTACCCGCGCGGAGCGTCATCGCCTCCGCGAACCGTCAAAAATAAATAAATACATGAATAAATAGTCAAGTGAGCATACCTTAGGAGAGTCGCAGTTACTCCCGCCGTTTACCCGCGCGGAGCGTCATCGCCTCCGCGAACCGTCAAAAATAAATAAATACATGAATAAATAAATGTCAAGTGAGCCTACCTTAAGAGAGTCACAGTTACTCCCGCCGTTTACCCGCGCAAAGTGCGAGAGGCGGTGTATTTACTCGCCGTGTCCGCGAGAGGGAGGTAACTCCCCGTTGCGACCTCCGGGAGAGCAACGGGCCGCCGAAAACGCTCAGCCGAGGTGCTGGAAGCCTCGGCCGGCTCGCAAAGCGAGGCGCGAGGCACCGGGAGAACCGGCTGGAGGTCCCCTGGAAGCTCAGCGGGCCGTGGGAAACGCTCAGCCGAGGTGCTGGAAGCCTCGGCCGGCTCACAAAGCGAGGCGCGAGGCACCGGGAGAACCGGCTGGAGGTCCCCTGGAAGCTCAGCGGGCCGTGGGAAACGCTTGGCCGGGGTGCCTGGAGCCTCGGCCGGCTTAAAAGTGAGGAGGAAGCGCGCGGAGAACCGGCTGGAGGTCCCCTGGAAGCTCAGCGGGGTGTGGGAAAAAGCTTAGCCGGGGTGCCGGAAGCCTCGGCCGGCTTAAAACGTGAGGAGGAAAGCACCGGGAGAACCGGCTGGAGGTCTTCTGGAAGCTCAGCGGGCCGTGGAGAAAGCTTAGCCGGGGTGCCGGAAGCCTCGGCCGGCTTAAAATGTGAGGAGGAAACCGGCTGGACGTCTTCTGGAAGATCAGCGGGCCGTGGAAAATGCTAAGCCGAGGTGCTGGTTGTCGAATAAGGCTCCGCCATCTCGTAGAAGGTGCTAATAAAGTTCATATCCGCTCGGCTGGAGGTAATTGGCCAGCGGACCGGCCGGCGGGACCTCCGTGACCGCCTATCCGCCTGGCGGTGCCTCCTGGCCGGCGTGCATTCCGGGCCGCGACCGCTCACTTACGGGACCCTGATTGGCCCGCGGACCGGCCGGCGGGACCTCCGTGACCGCCTATCCGCCTGGCGGTGCCTGCTGGCCGGCGTGCATTCCGGGCCGCGACCGCTCACTTACGGGACCCTGATTGGCCCGCGGACCGGCCGGCGGGACCTCCGTGACAGCCTACCCGCCTGGCGGTGGCTGCTGGCCGGCGCGGATTCCGGGCCGCGACCGCTAACTTACGGGACCCTAATTGGCCCGCGGACCAGCTGGCGGGACCTCCGTGACAGCCTACCCGCCTGGCGGTGCCTCCTGGCCGGCGTGGATTCCGGGCCGCGACCGCTAACTTACGGGACCCTAAACGGCCCGCGGACCAGCTGGCGGGACCTCCGTGACCGCCCATCCGCCTGCCGGTGCCTCCTGGCCGGCGTGGATTCCGGGCCGCGACCGCTAACTTACGGGACCATAAATGGCCCGCGGACCAGCTGGCGGGACCTCCGTGACCGCCTATCCGCCTGGCGGTGCCTCCTGGCCGGCCTGGATTCCGGGCCGCGACCGCTCACCTACGGGACCCTAAATGGCCCGCGGACCAGCCGGCGGGACCTCCGTGACAGCCTATCCGCCTCCCGGTGGCTGCTGGCCGGCGCGGATTCCGGGCCGCGACCGCTAACTTACGGGACCCCAATTGGCCCGCGGACCAGCCGGCGGGACCCCCGTGACCGCCTATCCGCCTTGGCCGGTTCCCCGGCCGGCCACGGATGGCGAGAATCCGGCCTCCTCGCCCGGAGCGCTCGTCGGCTTCGGCGAAAAATGCACTAAGTGCCAAACCCCATTCATTTACAATAGCGTGTCCGCCAGAGGGCGCAGTTCCCCCCGCGGACCGGCCGGCGGGACCTCCGTGACCGCCTATCCGCCTGGTGGTGGCTGCGGGCCGGCGCGAATTCCGGGCCGCGACCGCTAACTTACGGGACCCCGATTGGCCCGCGGACCAGCCGGCGGGACCTCCGTGACCGCCTATCCGCCTGCGCTGGTTCCCCGGCCGGCGCGAATTCCGGGCCGCGACCGCTAACTTACGGGACCCCGATTGGCCCGCGGACCAGCCGGCGGGACCTCCGTGACCGCCTATCCGCCTGCGCTGGTTCCCCGGCCGGCGCGAATTCCGGGCCGCGACCGCTAACTTACGGGACCCCGATTGGCCCGCGGACCAGCCGGCGGGACCTCCGTGACCGCCTATGCGCCTGCGCTGGTTCCCCGGCCGGCGCGAATTCCGGGCCGCGACCGCTAATTTACGGGACCCCAATTGGCCCGCGGACCAGCCGGCGGGACCTCCGTGACCGCCTATCCGCCTTCGCTGGTTCCCCGGTCGGCGTGTATTCCGGGCCGCGGCCGCTCACTTACGGGACCAAAATTGGCCCGCGGACCAGCCGGCGGGACCTCCGTGACCGCCTATCCGCCTGCGCTGGTTCCCCGGCCGGCGTGGATTCCGGACCGCGACCGCTAAATTACGGGACCCAAATTGGCCCGCGGACCAGCCGGCGGGACATCCGTGACCGCCTATCCGCCTTCGCTGGTTCCCCGGTCGGCCACAGATGACGAATATTCGGCCTCTCGCTCTGGAAGTCCTGCCGACTTAGCCGAAAATTTTCTAAGTGCCATCGGCTCTCGCTCGGAAAAGTGTCCGCCTCGTCTGGTTCCCCAGCTCGGCCTCAGAATTCGAAAATTCGGCCTCTCTGAGGTACCAGGGGTAGGCTTTATGTACTTGGTCCCCCCAGTTAGTGTACTCATCACTTTACCCCCCTTTCGCAAAATATAGTCGGCACGTATGTGCAGAACTGTTTATTTTCATTTTAAAAATTTTCTAAGTGCCAGCGGAAGCTGTCACACGAACTGTCCGAGCTACCACGGTGCCCATCCCGGGCAGTGACGGCAAAAGGCCGATGTGTGTTTGATGGAAGTCTGAATAATTTCTAAGTGCCAACGGCTCAACCGCCGTAAAGTGTCCGCCTCGGCTGGTTCTCCCGGTCGGCCCGAACGAGCGAAAATTCGGCCTCTTCCCCTGGAGGTCCGGAACATTTTGGCGAATATTTTCAAAGTGCCAACGGCTGTTGCGCCGTAAAGTGTCCGCCTCGGCTGGTTCTCCCGGTCGGCCCGAACGAGCGAAAATTCGGCCTCTTCCCCTGGAGGTCCGGAACATTTTGGCGAATATTTTCAAAGTGCCAACGGCTGTTGCGCCGTAAAGTGTCCGACCCGGCCGGTTCCTCCGGTCGGCCCGAACGAGCGAAAATTCGGCCTCTTCCCCTGGAGGTCCGGAACATTTTGGCGAATATTTTCAAAGTGCCAACGGCTGTTGCGCCGTAACGTGTCCGACCCGGCCGGTTCCTCCGGTCGGCCCGAACGAGCGAAAATTCGGCCTCTTCCCCTGGAGGTCCGGAACATTTTGGCGAATATTTTCAAAGTGCCAACGGCTGTTGCGCCGTAACGTGTCCGACCCGGCCGGTTCCTCCGGTCGGCCCGAACGAGCGAAAATTCGGCCTCTTCCCCTGGAGGTCCGGAACATTTTGGCGAATATTTTCAAAGTGCCAACGGCTGTTGCGCCGTAACGTGTCCGACCCGGCCGGTTCCTCCGGTCGGCCCGAACGAGCGAAAATTCGGCCTCTTCCCCTGGAGGTCCGGACGACTTTGGCGAATATTTTCTAAGTGCGAACGGCTGTTGCGCCGTAACGTGTCCGACCCGGCCGGTTCCTCCGGTCGGCCCGAACGAGCGAAAATTCGGCCTCTTCCCCTGGAGGTCCGGACGACTTTGACGAATATTTTCTAAGTGCCAACGGCTGTTCCGCCGTAACGTGTCCGACCCGGCCGGTTCCTCCGGTCGGCCTGAACAAGTGAAAATTCGGCCTCTTCCCCTGGAGGTCCGGAACATTTTGGCGAATATTTTCTAAGTGCCATCGGCTCTTCCGCCGTAAGGTGTCCGACCCGGCCGGTTCCTCCGGTCGGCCTGAACGAGCGAAAATTCGGCCTCTTCCCCTGGAGGTCCTGTCAAGTTTAACGAATATTTTCTAAGTGCCATCGGCTCTTCCGCCGTAATGTGTCCGACTCGGCCGGTTCCTCCGGTCGGCCTGAACGAGCGAAAATTCGGCCTCTTCCCCTGGAGGTCCTGTCAAGTTTAACGAATATTTTCTAAGTGCCATCGGCTCTTCCGCCGTAAGGTGTCCGACTCGGCCGGTTCCTCCGGTCGGCCTGAACGAGCGAAAATTCGGCCTCTTCCCCTGGAGGTCCTGTCAAGTTTAACGAATATTTTCTAAGTGCCATCGGCTCTTCCGCCGTAAGGTGTCCGACTCGGCCGGTTCCTCCGGTCGGCCTGAACAAGCGAAAATTCGGCCTCTTCCCCTGGAGGTCCGTTCA
>NW_026061425.1:0-15000 GCF_024217435.2 Syngnathus scovelli
GGCCGGCGCGAATTCCGGGCCGCGACCGCTAACTTACGGGACCCCGATTGGCCCGCGGACCAGCCGGCGGGACCTCCGTGACCGCCTATCCGCCTGCGCTGGTTCCCCGGCCGGCGCGAATTCCGGGCCGCGACCGCTAACTTACGGGACCCCGATTGGCCCGCGGACCAGCCGGCGGGACCTCCGTGACCGCCTATCCGCCTGCGCTGGTTCCCCGGCCGGCGCGAATTCCGGGCCGCGACCGCTAACTTACGGGACCCCGATTGGCCCGCGGACCAGCCGGCGGGACCTCCGTGACCGCCTATGCGCCTGCGCTGGTTCCCCGGCCGGCGCGAATTCCGGGCCGCGACCGCTAATTTACGGGACCCCAATTGGCCCGCGGACCAGCCGGCGGGACCTCCGTGACCGCCTATCCGCCTTCGCTGGTTCCCCGGTCGGCGTGTATTCCGGGCCGCGGCCGCTCACTTACGGGACCAAAATTGGCCCGCGGACCAGCCGGCGGGACCTCCGTGACCGCCTATCCGCCTGCGCTGGTTCCCCGGCCGGCGTGGATTCCGGACCGCGACCGCTAAATTACGGGACCCAAATTGGCCCGCGGACCAGCCGGCGGGACATCCGTGACCGCCTATCCGCCTTCGCTGGTTCCCCCGGTCGGCCACAGATGACGAATATTCGGCCTCTCGCTCTGGAAGTCCTGCCGACTTAGCCGAAAATTTTCTAAGTGCCATCGGCTCTCGCTCGGAAAAGTGTCCGCCTCGTCTGGTTCCCCAGCTCGGCCTCAGAATTCGAAAATTCGGCCTCTCTGAGGTACCAGGGGTAGGCTTTATGTACTTGGTCCCCCCAGTTAGTGTACTCATCACTTTACCCCCCTTTCGCAAAATATAGTCGGCACGTATGTGCAGAACTGTTTATTTTCATTTTAAAAATTTTCTAAGTGCCAGCGGAAGCTGTCACACGAACTGTCCGAGCTACCACGGTGCCCATCCCGGGCAGTGACGGCAAAAGGCCGATGTGTGTTTGATGGAAGTCTGAATAATTTCTAAGTGCCAACGGCTCAACCGCCGTAAAGTGTCCGCCTCGGCTGGTTCTCCCGGTCGGCCCGAACGAGCGAAAATTCGGCCTCTTCCCCTGGAGGTCCGGAACATTTTGGCGAATATTTTCAAAGTGCCAACGGCTGTTGCGCCGTAAAGTGTCCGCCTCGGCTGGTTCTCCCGGTCGGCCCGAACGAGCGAAAATTCGGCCTCTTCCCCTGGAGGTCCGGAACATTTTGGCGAATATTTTCAAAGTGCCAACGGCTGTTGCGCCGTAAAGTGTCCGACCCGGCCGGTTCCTCCGGTCGGCCCGAACGAGCGAAAATTCGGCCTCTTCCCCTGGAGGTCCGGAACATTTTGGCGAATATTTTCAAAGTGCCAACGGCTGTTGCGCCGTAACGTGTCCGACCCGGCCGGTTCCTCCGGTCGGCCCGAACGAGCGAAAATTCGGCCTCTTCCCCTGGAGGTCCGGAACATTTTGGCGAATATTTTCAAAGTGCCAACGGCTGTTGCGCCGTAACGTGTCCGACCCGGCCGGTTCCTCCGGTCGGCCCGAACGAGCGAAAATTCGGCCTCTTCCCCTGGAGGTCCGGAACATTTTGGCGAATATTTTCAAAGTGCCAACGGCTGTTGCGCCGTAACGTGTCCGACCCGGCCGGTTCCTCCGGTCGGCCCGAACGAGCGAAAATTCGGCCTCTTCCCCTGGAGGTCCGGACGACTTTGGCGAATATTTTCTAAGTGCGAACGGCTGTTGCGCCGTAACGTGTCCGACCCGGCCGGTTCCTCCGGTCGGCCCGAACGAGCGAAAATTCGGCCTCTTCCCCTGGAGGTCCGGACGACTTTGACGAATATTTTCTAAGTGCCAACGGCTGTTCCGCCGTAACGTGTCCGACCCGGCCGGTTCCTCCGGTCGGCCTGAACAAGTGAAAATTCGGCCTCTTCCCCTGGAGGTCCGGAACATTTTGGCGAATATTTTCTAAGTGCCATCGGCTCTTCCGCCGTAAGGTGTCCGACCCGGCCGGTTCCTCCGGTCGGCCTGAACGAGCGAAAATTCGGCCTCTTCCCCTGGAGGTCCTGTCAAGTTTAACGAATATTTTCTAAGTGCCATCGGCTCTTCCGCCGTAATGTGTCCGACTCGGCCGGTTCCTCCGGTCGGCCTGAACGAGCGAAAATTCGGCCTCTTCCCCTGGAGGTCCTGTCAAGTTTAACGAATATTTTCTAAGTGCCATCGGCTCTTCCGCCGTAAGGTGTCCGACTCGGCCGGTTCCTCCGGTCGGCCTGAACGAGCGAAAATTCGGCCTCTTCCCCTGGAGGTCCTGTCAAGTTTAACGAATATTTTCTAAGTGCCATCGGCTCTTCCGCCGTAAGGTGTCCGACTCGGCCGGTTCCTCCGGTCGGCCTGAACAAGCGAAAATTCGGCCTCTTCCCCTGGAGGTCCGTTCAAGTTTAACGAATATTTTCTAAGTGCCATCGGCTCTTCCGCCGTAAGGTGTCCGACTCGGCTGGTTCCCGATGTCGGCCAGAACAAGTGGAAACTCGGCCTCTTCCCCTGGAGGTCAGTTGAAGTTTAACGAATATTTTCAAAGTGCCAACGGCTGCTCCGCCGTAAAGCGTCCGACTCGGCTGGTTCCCGATGTCGGCCAGAACAAGTGAAAATTCGGCCTCTTCCCCTGGAGGTCCGTTCAAGATTAACGAATATTTTCTAAGTGCCAACGGCTGCTCCGCCGTAAAGCGTCCGACTCGGCTGGTTCCCGATGTCGGCCAGAACAAGTGAAAATTCGGCCTCTTCCCCTGGAGGTCCGTTCAAGATTAACGAATATTTTCTAAGTGCCAACGGCTCTTGCGCCGAAAAGCGTCCGCCTCGGCTGGTTCCCGATGTCGGCCAGAACAAGTGAAAATTCGGCCTCTTCCCCTGGAGGTCCGTTCAAGATTAACGAATATTTTCTAAGTGCCAACGGCTCTTGCGCCGAAAAGCGTCCGCCTCGGCTGGTTCCCGCGGTCGGACACAAAATGTGTCAATTCGGCCTCTCTGAGGTACCAGGGGAGGGCTTTATGTACTTGGTCCCCCCACTTAGTGTACTCATCACTTTACCCCCCTTTCGCAAAATATAGTCGGCACGTATGTGCAGAACTGTTTATTTTCATTTTAAAAATTGTCTAAGTGCCAGCGGAAGCTGTCACACGAACTGTCCGAGCTACCACGGTGCCCATCCCGGGCAGTGACGGCAAAAGGCCGATGTGTGTTTGATGGAAGTCTGAATAATTTCTAAGTGCCAACGGCTCAACCGCCGTAAAGTGTCCGCCTCGGCCGGTTCTCCCGGTCGGCCCGAACGAGCGAAAATTCGGCCTCTTTCCCTGGAGGTCCGGAACATTTTGGCGAATATTTTCTAAGTGCCAACGGGTGCTCCGCCGTAAAGTGTCCGCCTCGGCTGGTTCCCCCGGTCGGCCAGAACAAGTGAAAATTCGGCCTCTTCCCCTGGAGGTCCGGAACATTTTGGCGAATATTTCCTAAGTGCCAACGGCTGTTCCGCCGTAAAGAGTCCGACTCGGCTGGTTCCCGATGTCGGCCAGAACAAGTGAAAAATCGGCCTCTTCCCCTGGAAGTCCGGCCGAGTTAAGGCAAATATTTCCTAAGTGCCAACGGCTGTTCCGCCGTAAAGGGTCCGACTCGGCTGGTTCCCGATGTCGGCCAGAACAAGTGAAAAATCGGCCTCTTCCCCTGGAAGTCCGGCCGAGTTAAGGCAAATATTTCCTAAGTGC
Organism: Syngnathus scovelli; assembly: GCF_024217435.2. Classification (NCBI taxonomy): domain Eukaryota; kingdom Metazoa; phylum Chordata; class Actinopteri; order Syngnathiformes; family Syngnathidae; genus Syngnathus; species Syngnathus scovelli. The sequence goes on from NW_026061425.1 coordinate 3,792, forward strand.
CAACGGCTGCTCCGCCGTAAAGCGTCCGACTCGGCTGGTTCCCGATGTCGGCCAGAATAAGTGGAAATTCGGCCTCTTCCCCTGGAGGTCCGTTCAAGATTAACGAATATTTTCTAAGTGCCAACGGCTGCTCCGCCGAAAAGCGTCCGACTCGGCTGGTTCCCGATGTCGGCCAGAACAAGTGAAAATTCGGCCTCTTCCCCTGGAGGTCAGTTGAAGTTTAACGAATATTTTCTAAGTGCCAACGGCTGTTCCGCCGTAAAGAGTCCGACTCGGCTGGTTCCCGATGTCGGCCAGAACAAGTGAAAATTCGGCCTCTTCCCCTGGAGGTCAGTTGAAGTTTAACGAATATTTTCTAAGTGCCAACGGCTGTTCCGCCGTAAAGAGTCCGACTCGGCTGGTTCCCGATGTCGGCCAGAACAAGTGAAAATTCGGCCTCTTCCCCTGGAAGTCCGGCCGAGTTAAGGCAAATATTTCCCAAGTGCCAACGGCTGTTCCGCCGTAAAGGGTCCGACTCGGCTGGTTCCCGATGTCGGCCAGAACAAGTGAAAAATCGGCCTCTTCCCCTGGAAGTCCGGCCAAGTTCGGCGAATATTTCCTAAGTGCCAACGGCTGTTCCGCCGTAAAGAGTCCGACTCGGCTGGTTCCCGATGTCGGCCAGAACAAGTGAAAATTCGGCCTCTTCCCCTGGAAGTCCGGCCGAGTTAAGGCAAATATTTCCTAAGTGCCAACGGCTGTTCCGCCGTAAAGAGTCCGACTCGGCTGGTTCCCGATGTCGGCCAGAACAAGTGAAAAATCGGCCTCTTCCCCTGGAAGTCCGGCCAAGTTCGGCGAATATTTCCTAAGTGCCAACGGCTGTTCCGCCGTAAAGAGTCCGACTCGGCTGGTTCCCGATGTCGGCCAGAACAAGTGAAAATCCGGCCTCTTCCCCTGGAAGTCCGGCCGAGTTAAGGCAAATATTTCCTAAGTGCCAACGGCTGTTCCGCCGTAAAGAGTCCGACTCGGCTGGTTCCCGATGTCGGCCAGAACAAGTGAAAATCCGGCCTCTTCCCCTGGAAGTCCGGCCGAGTTAAGGCGAATATTTCCTAAGTGCCAACGGCTGCTCAGCCTTAAAGTGTCCGACTCGGCTGGTTCCCGATGTCGGCCAGAACAAGTGAAAATCCGGCCTCTTCCCCTGGAAGTCCGGCCGAGTTAAGGCGAATATTTCCTAAGTGCCAACGGCTGCTCAGCCTTAAAGTGTCCGACTCGGCCGGTTCCCGATGTCGGCCAGAACAAGTGAAAATCCGGCCTCTTCCCCTGGAAGTCCGGCCGAGTTAAGGCAAATATTTCCTAAGTGCCAACGGCTGTTCCGCCGTAAAGGGTCCGACTCGGCTGGTTCCCGATGTCGGCCAGAACAAGTGAAAAATCGGCCTCTTCCCCTGGAGGTCCGGAACATTTTGGCGAATATTTCCTAAGTGCCAACGGCTGTTCCGCCGTAAAGTGTCCGCCTCGGCTGGTTCCCGATGTCGGCCAGAACAAGTGAAAATCCGGCCTCTTCCCCTGGAGGTCCGGAACATTTTGGCAAATATTTCCTAAGTGCCAACGGCTGCTCCGCCGTAAAGTGTCCGACTCGGCCGGTTCCCCCGGTCGTCCAGAACAAGTGAAAATCCGGCCTCTTCCCCTGGAAGTCCGGCCGAGTTAAGGCAAATATTTCCTAAGTGCCAACGGCTGCTCAGCCTTAAAGTGTCCGACTCGGCTGGTTCCCGATGTCGGCCAGAACAAGTGAAAATCCGGCCTCTTCCCCTGGAAGTCCGGCCGAGTTAAGGCGAATATTTCCTAAGTGCCAACGGCTGCTCAGCCTTAAAGTGTCCGACTCGGCTGGTTCCCGATGTCGGCCAGAACAAGTGAATATTCGGCCTCTTCCCCTGGAGGTCCGGAACATTTTGGCAAATATTTCCTAAGTGCCAACGGCTGCTCCGCCGTAAAGTGTCCGACTCGGCTGGTTCCCGATGTCGGCCAGAACAAGTGAAAATCCGGCCTCTTCCCCTGGAAGTCCGGCCAAGTTCGGCGAATATTTCCTAAGTGCCAACGGCTGTTCCGCCGTAAAGAGTCCGACTCGGCTGGTTCCCGATGTCGGCCAGAACAAGTGAATATTCGGCCTCTTCCCCTGGAGGTCCGTTCAAGATTAACGAATATTTTCTAAGTGCCAACGGCTGCTCCGCCGTAAAGCGTCCGACTCGGCTGGTTCCCGATGTCGGCCAGAACAAGTGAATATTCGGCCTCTTCCCCTGGAGGTCCGTTCAAGATTAACGAATATTTTCTAAGTGCCAACGGCTGCTCCGCCGTAAAGCGTCCGACTCGGCTGGTTCCCGATGTCGGCCAGAACAAGTGAAAATTCGGCCTCTTCCCCTGGAGGTCAGTTGAAGTTTAACGAATATTTTCTAAGTGCCAACGGCTGCTCCGCCGTAAAGCGTCCGACTCGGCTGGTTCCCGATGTCGGCCAGAACAAGTGAAAATTCGGCCTCTTCCCCTGGAGGTCAGTTGAAGTTTAACGAATATTTTCAAAGTGCCAACGGCTGCTCCGCCGTAAAGCGTCCGACTCGGCTGGTTCCCGATGTCGGCCAGAACAAGTGAAAATTCGGCCTCTTCCCCTGGAGGTCCGTTCAAGATTAACGAATATTTTCTAAGTGCCAACGGCTCTTGCGCCGAAAAGCGTCCGCCTCGTCTGGTTCCCGCGGTCGGACACAAAATGTGTCAATTCGGCCTCTCTGAGGTACCAGGGGTAGGCTTTATGTACTTGGTCCCCCCACTTAGTGTACTCATCACTTTACCCCCCTTTCGCAAAATATAGTCGGCACGTATGTGCAGAACTGTTTATTTTCATTTTAAAAATTGTCTAAGTGCCAGCGGAAGCTGTCACACGAACTGTCCTAGCTACCACGGTGCCCATCCCGGGCAGTGACGGCAAAAGGCCGATGTGTGTTTATGGAAGTCTGAATAATTTCTAAGTGCCAACGGCTCAACCGCCGTAAAGTGTCCGCCTCGGCTGGTTCTCCCGGTCGGCCCGAACGAGCGAAAATTCGGCCTCTTCCCCTGGAGGTCCGGAACATTTTGGCGAATATTTTCAAAGTGCCAACGGCTGCTCCGCCGTAAAGTGTCCGCCTCGGCTGGTTCCCCCGGTCGGCCAGAACAAGTGAAAATTCGGCCTCTTCCCCTGGAGGTCCGGAACATTTTGGCGAATATTTTCAAAGTGCCAACGGCTGCTCCGCCGTAAAGTGTCCGCCTCGGCTGGTTCCCCCGGTCGGCCAGAACAAGTGAAAATTCGGCCTCTTCCCCTGGAGGTCCGGAACATTTTGGCGAATATTTCCTAAGTGCCAACGGCTGCTCCGCCGTAAAGTGTCCGACTCGGCTGGTTCCCCCGGTCGGCCAGAACAAGTGAAAAATCGGCCTCTTCCCCTGGAAGTCCGGCCGAGTTAAGGCAAATATTTCCTAAGTGCCAACGGCTGCTCAGCCTTAAAGGGTCCGACTCGGCTGGTTCCCGATGTCGGCCAGAACAAGTGAAAATTCGGCCTCTTCCCCTGGAAGTCCGGCCGAGTTAAGGCAAATATTTCCTAAGTGCCAACGGCTGCTCCGCCGTAAAGCGTCCGACTCGGCTGGTTCCCGATGTCGGCCAGAACAAGTGAAAATTCGGCCTCTTCCCCTGGAGGTCCGTTCAAGATTAACGAATATTTCCTAAGTGCCAACGGCTGTTCCGCCGTAAAGAGTCCGACTCGGCTGGTTCCCGATGTCGGCCAGAACAAGTGAAAAATCGGCCTCTTCCCCTGGAAGTCCGGCCGAGTTCGGCGAATATTTCCTAAGTGCCAACGGCTGTTCCGCCGTAAAGAGTCCGACTCGGCTGGTTCCCGATGTCGGCCAGAACAAGTGAAAATCCGGCCTCTTCCCCTGGAAGTCCGGCCGAGTTAAGGCAAATATTTCCTAAGTGCCAACGGCTGTTCCGCCGTAAAGGGTCCGACTCGGCTGGTTCCCGATGTCGGCCAGAACAAGTGAAAAATCGGCCTCTTCCCCTGGAAGTCCGGCCGAGTTCGGCGAATATTTCCTAAGTGCCAACGGCTGTTCCGCCGTAAAGAGTCCGACTCGGCTGGTTCCCGATGTCGGCCAGAACAAGTGAAAATCCGGCCTCTTCCCCTGGAAGTCCGGCCGAGTTAAGGCAAATATTTCCTAAGTGCCAACGGCTGTTCCGCCGTAAAGAGTCCGACTCGGCTGGTTCCCGATGTCGGCCAGAACAAGTGAAAAATCGGCCTCTTCCCCTGGAAGTCCGGCCGAGTTCGGCGAATATTTCCTAAGTGCCAACGGCTGTTCCGCCGTAAAGAGTCCGACTCGGCTGGTTCCCGATGTCGGCCAGAACAAGTGAAAATCCGGCCTCTTCCCCTGGAAGTCCGGCCGAGTTAAGGCAAATATTTCCTAAGTGCCAACGGCTGTTCCGCCGTAAAGGGTCCGACTCGGCTGGTTCCCGATGTCGGCCAGAACAAGTGAAAAATCGGCCTCTTCCCCTGGAAGTCCGGCCGAGTTCGGCGAATATTTCCTAAGTGCCAACGGCTGTTCCGCCGTAAAGAGTCCGACTCGGCTGGTTCCCGATGTCGGCCAGAACAAGTGAAAATCCGGCCTCTTCCCCTGGAAGTCCGGCCGAGTTAAGGCGAATATTTCCTAAGTGCCAACGGCTGTTCCGCCGTAAAGGGTCCGACTCGGCTGGTTCCCGATGTCGGCCAGAACAAGTGAAAAATCGGCCTCTTCCCCTGGAAGTCCGGCCGAGTTCGGCGAATATTTCCTAAGTGCCAACGGCTGTTCCGCCGTAAAGAGTCCGACTCGGCTGGTTCCCGATGTCGGCCAGAACAAGTGAAAATCCGGCCTCTTCCCCTGGAAGTCCGGCCGAGTTAAGGCGAATATTTCCTAAGTGCCAACGGCTGTTCCGCCGTAAAGGGTCCGACTCGGCTGGTTCCCGATGTCGGCCAGAACAAGTGAAAAATCGGCCTCTTCCCCTGGAAGTCCGGCCGAGTTCGGCGAATATTTCCTAAGTGCCAACGGCTGTTCCGCCGTAAAGAGTCCGACTCGGCTGGTTCCCGATGTCGGCCAGAACAAGTGAAAATCCGGCCTCTTCCCCTGGAAGTCCGGCCGAGTTAAGGCGAATATTTCCTAAGTGCCAACGGCTGCTCAGCCTTAAAGTGTCCGACTCGGCTGGTTCCCGATGTCGGCCCGAACGAGCGAAAATTCGGCCTCTTCCCCTGGAGGTCCGGAACATTTTGGCGAATATTTCCTAAGTGCCAACGGCTGCTCCGCCGTAAAGTGTCCGACTCGGCTGGTTCCCGATGTCGGCCAGAACAAGTGAAAATCCGGCCTCTTCCCCTGGAAGTCCGGCCAAGTTCGGCGAATATTTCCTAAGTGCCAACGGCTGCTCCGCCGTAAAGAGACCGACTCGGCTGGTTCCCGATGTCGGCCAGAACAAGTGAAAATTCGGCCTCTTCCCCTGGAGGTCAGTTGAAGTTTAACGAATATTTCCTAAGTGCCAACGGCTGCTCCGCCGTAAAGTGTCCGACTCGGCTGGTTCCCGATGTCGGCCAGAACAAGTGAATATTCGGCCTCTTCCCCTGGAGGTCCGGAACATTTTGGCAAATATTTCCTAAGTGCCAACGGCTGCTCCGCCGTAAAGAGTCCGACTCGGCTGGTTCCCGATGTCGGCCAGAACAAGTGAAAAATCGGCCTCTTCCCCTGGAAGTCCGGCCGAGTTCGGCGAATATTTCCTAAGTGCCAACGGCTGTTCCGCCGTAAAGAGTCCGACTCGGCTGGTTCCCGATGTCGGCCAGAACAAGTGAAAATTCGGCCTCTTCCCCTGGAGGTCCGTTCAAGATTAACGAATATTTTCTAAGTGCCAACGGCTGCTCCGCCGTAAAGCGTCCGACTCGGCTGGTTCCCGATGTCGGCCAGAACAAGTGAAAATTCGGCCTCTTCCCCTGGAAGTCCGGCCGAGTTAAGGCAAATATTTCCTAAGTGCCAACGGCTGCTCAGCCTTTAAGTGTCCGACTCGGCTGGTTCCCGATGTCGGCCAGAACAAGTGAAAATCCGGCCTCTTCCCCTGGAAGTCCGGCCGAGTTAAGGCAAATATTTCCTAAGTGCCAACGGCTGCTCAGCCGTAAAGGGTCCGACTTGGCTGGTTCCCGATGTCGGCCAGAACAAGTGAAAATTCGGCCTCTTCCCCTGGAGGTCAGTTGAAGTTTAACGAATATTTTCTAAGTGCCAACGGCTGCTCCGCCGTAAAGTGTCCGCCTCGGCCGGTTCACCCAGTCGGCCAGAACAAGTGAAAATTTGGCCTCTTCCCCTGGAGGTCCGGAACATTTTGGCGAATATTTTCTAAGTGCCAACGGCTGCTCCGCCGTAAAGCGTCCGACTCGGCTGGTTCCCGATGTCGGCCAGAACAAGTGACAATTCGGCCTCTTCCCCTGGAGGTCCTTTCAAGTTTAACGAATATTTTCTAAGTGCCAACGGCTGCTCCGCCTTAAAGCGTCCGACTCGGCTGGTTCCCGATGTCGGCCAGAACAGGTGAAAATTCGGCCTCTTCCCCTGGAGGTCCGTTCAAGTTTGGCGAATATTTTCTAAGTGCCAACGGCTGCTCCGCCTTAAAGTGTCCGACTCGGCTGGTTCCCGATGTCGGGCAGAACAAGTGACAATTCGGCCTCTTCCCCTGGAAGTCCGGCCGAGTTTGGCGAATATTTTCTAAGTGCCAACGGCTGCTCCGCCGTAAAGAGTCCGACTCGGCTGGTTCCCGATGTCGGCCAGAAAAAGTGACAATTCGGCCTCTTCCCCTGGAGGTCCTTTGAAGTTTAGCGAATATTTTCTAAGTGCCAACGGCTCTTGCGCCGAAAAGCGTCCGCCTCGGCTGGTTCCCGCGGTCGGCCGTAATAGGCGAAAATTCGGCCTCTTCCCCTGGAGCGACCTCCAAATTTGGGCGAAATTTTTTCTAAGTGCCTAAAGGTACCAGGGGTTGGGGTACCAGGGGTGCATTACCAACTGGTCTTTTGTCAACCCATGTACTTTTTCTAGAGTACATGGGTTGGTCCCCCCACTTAGTGTACTCATCACTTTACCCCCCTTTCGCAAAATATAGTCAGAACGAGCATGGGGGACGCAATTGTTTTCCATGCAAATCAATTGGGCCTGGTCCGAGCGCTGGTAACGGCCGCCAGCAAGCGTCCCCTGCTCGGATAGCAGAACTGAAGAAGGCACGGCACTTCCAGAGAGAGAGAGAGAAAATTTTCTAAGTGCCACATTTCTCAAAAATTTTCAAAGTGCCACATCTCTCAAAAAATTTCTAAGTGCCACATCTCTCAAAAAATTTCTAAGTGCCACATCTCTGAAAAAATTTCTAAGTGCCACATCTCTGAAAAACTTTCTAAGTGCCACATCTCTGAAAAATTTTCTAAGTGCCACAGCACGGCTGTGAAATATTCAAAGTCCTACAGGCATTGGCAGAATCCGCGGACGGCCGTCTGCTCCCGGCGGCCGCCGCGAAGCTACTACCCCCTCCCGGGGACGGCTGTCTGCTCCCGGCAGCCGTCCTTACCCCCCTCCCCCGTTTGCACCGCCTGAAGTTAGACCCGCCTTGGTAGGGCCCCCACCGGCCCCGGCTCGCCGGCGTTGGGTGGACGGTTCCTGCCCACTTGCGGGTCCCGGTCGCTTGGCAACCGACCGGGGAGGACCAGCCGCCTCCTTAAACACAGGCTGGAAGGGAAATCCGATCAAGCTACGGAGGACCGGCCGCCTCCATAAACTCAGGCCGGAAGGGAAATCCAATCAAGCTACGGAGGACCGGCCGCCTCCATAAACACAGGCCGGAAGGGAAATCCAATCAAGCTACGGAGGACCGGCCGCCTCCATAAACTCAGGCCGGAAGGGAAATCCGATCAAGTTACGGAGGACCGGTCGCCTCCCTAAACACAGGCCGGGCAAAAATCCACGAATGGCCCGTCAAGGGTAGAAGGTCATCCAAGGAAGGAGGTACCGGCCGCCTCCTTAAACACAGGCCGGGCAAAAATCTGCGAATGGCCCGTCAAGGGTAGTAGGTCATCCAAGAAAGGGGGTACCGGCCGCCTCTATTAACAGGCCGGGCAAAAATCTGCGAATGGGCCCGTCAAGGGTAGTGGGTCATCCAAGGAAGGAGGTACCGGCCGCCTCCTTAAACACAGGCCGGGCAAAAATCTGCGAATGGCCCGTCAAGGGTAGTAGGTCATCCAAGAAAGGGGGTACCGGCCGCCTCTATTAACAGGCCGGGCAAAAATCTGCGAATGGGCCCGTCAAGGGTAGTGGGTCATCCAAGGAAGGAGGTACCGGCCGCCTCCTTAAACACAGGCCGGGCAAAAATCTGCGAATGGCCCGTCAAGGGTAGTAGGTCATCCAAGAAAGGGGGTACCGGCCGCCTCTATTAACAGGCCGGGCAAAAATCTGCGAATGGGCCCGTCAAGGGTAGTGGGTCATCCAAGGAAGGAGGTACCGGCCGCCTCCTTAAACACAGGCCGGGCAAAAATCTGCGAACGGTCCGTCAAGGATTCTGGCTCATCCAAGAAAGGGGGTACCGGCCGCCTTACTAACAGGCCGGAGTACAGGGGGCGAAAGGCTGTCGATGGGGAAGGATCGGGGCCACGGCTAATCTAGCGATGCCCGCGTCGGGCGGTCACTCCGACGAATGAGCGGGGCCGAATCCGGCGCGAGGCGGCCTTCAGGCACGTGGTTCGAGACGACCTCACCCGGCTCTAGCCCGGAGGATCGGAGGCAACGGCCGTCTCCTTAAGCTAAGGCCGGACGAAAATCTGCGGATGCGGTCCATCCAAGGCAGACGGAGGTACCGGCCGCCTCGGTAAACAAAGCCCGGGCAAAAATCTGCGAATGGTCCGTCAAGGATTCTGGCTCATCCAAGGTGGGGGTACCGGCCGCCTCTATTAACAGGCCGGAGTACAGGGGGCGAAAGGCTGTCGATGGGGAAGGATCGGGGCCACGGCTAATCTAGCGATGCCCGCGTCGGGCGGTCACTCCGACGAATGAGCGGGGCCGAATCCGGCGTAGGCGGCCTTCAGGCACGTGGTTCGAGACGACCTCACCCGGCTCTAGCCCGGAGGATCGGAGGCAACGGCCGTCTCCTTAAGCTAAGGCCGGACGAAAATCTGCGGATGCGGTCCATCCAAGGCAGACGGAGGTACCGGCCGCCTCGGTAAATAAAGCCCGGGCAAAAATCTGCGAACGGCCCGTCAAGGGTTCTGTCTCATCCAAGAAAGGGGTACCGGCCGCCTCAGAGGCCGGAGCGAAGGGGGCGAAAGGCTGTCGATGGGGAAGGATCGGGGCCACGGCTAATCTAGCGATGCCCGCGTCGGGCGGTCACTCCGACGAATGAGCGGGGCCGAATCCGGCGTAGGCGGCCTTCAGGCACGTGGTTCGAGACGACCTCACCCGGCTCTAGCCCGGAGCGAATATCATCTCCAAGGTGTGGAGGCAACGGCCGTCTCCTTAAGCTAAGGCCGGACGAAAATCTGCGGATGCGGTCCATCCAAGGCAGACGGAGGTACCGGCCGCCTCGGTAAATAAAGCCCGGGCAAAAATCTGCGAACGGCCCGTCAAGGGTTCTGTCTCATCCAAGAAAGGGGTACCGGCCGCCTCAGAGGCCGGAGCGAAGGGGGCGAAAGGCTGTCGATGGGGAAGGATCGGGGCCACGGCTAATCTAGCGATGCCCGCGTCGGGCGGTCACTCCGACGAATGAGCGGGGCCGAATCCGGCGTAGGCGGCCTTCAGGCACGTGGTTCGAGACGACCTCACCCGGCTCTAGCCCGGAGCGAATATCATCTCCAAGGTGTGGAGGCAACGGCCGTCTCCTTAAGCTAAGGCCGGACGAAAATCTGCGGATGCGGTCCATCCAAGGCAGACGGAGGTACCGGCCGCCTCGGTAAACAGAGGCCGGGCGAAAATCTGCGAATGGTCCGTTAAGGATTCTCTCTCATCCAAGGAAGGGGTACCGGCCGCCTCTATTAACAGGCCGGAGCACAGGGGGCGAAAGGCTGTCGATGGGGAAGGATCGGGGCCACGGCTAATCTAGCGATGCCCGCGTCGGGCGGTCACTCCGACGAATGAGCGGGGCCGAATCCGGCGCGAGGCGGCCTTCAGGCACGTGGTTCGAGACGACCTCACCCGGCTCTAGCCCGGAGCGAAAAAAACACTCTTATAACCTGACCGACATGCGCCCATGACCCGCCTTGGTAGGGCCCCCACCGGCCCCGGCTACCGCCGGCGTTGGGTGGACGGTTCCTCCCCACTTGCGGGTCGCACTCCAGCGCTACGGCCGCCGCGCGAGCGCGCGCCCCGCGCCGCCCGCGCAGGCCTAGCGCGAACCGTACGGCAGCGAAACCGAGACGCCCCGGCTCAACCTCACCCAGAGGCCATCCACGGAGGCCGAGCGCGCGATCCGACTTGCGGCACGCCACGTGGGCGTCCGCCGGCCGCGCCGGTCGACCGCGAAACCGATTTCTCAAAGACCACGCCCGAGTCCCAACCTCCGCACATATCCGCACACGCCTTCCCGACCACCGCGAAGCGGGAGGCGTCTATCGTGGCCGCCGGGGCGTATGACCCCTCCGCGTGAGGCGTGCGGGCTCGGGGGGGCCGCAACGACCGAGTCTGACTCGGACGGGGCGCAGCTTCCCTCCCGGTCGCAGCATCAGCGCCGAACGCGCGACGTCACCAGCCCCCCGGAACGGTTCGTCGGGAGCGCGGCAATGGCCCACATCTCACCTCGCCAGCCGGCCGCAGCGGGCCGCGCCGAACCGAGTCTGACTCGGGGTGCGCACAGTCCCGTCTGGGTCACGGAGGCGACGAGCTGTGACCGCCACCGTCGCCCCTTCGTCCTTCCGGATCCCCCCAGCGCCGGCAAAACTCCGCATCCTGGCCGCATCGCGTGACCGGGCGGGCCGCAACGACCGAGTCTGACTCGGACGGGGCGCAGCTTCCCGCCTCGGGCCATCGCAAAGCGTGCCTCGCGCGGGCAAAGTCGCCGGCGCAGCGCCGCGCCCCTCGACAAGAGCGAGCCTCAGCCGGGCCGCGACGACCGAGTCTGACTCGGACGGAGCGCAGCTTCCCGCCTGGGTTACCGCTAGTCGCCGGGCCGACGGCGCCCATCCCCGGACCCCGCCGTTCCCTCGCG
>NW_026061425.1:25000-31755 GCF_024217435.2 Syngnathus scovelli
AGTGGAACTTAGTGATCGGAGGATGACACCGGGCGTGCGTAAGAGGCGCGTCCGGGGATGAGGCAGCATCCTCGGGCGTCAGCCGGGAGTAGGCAGCCTCCCCCAAGTGGAACTTAGCCTCCACTAAGTGGAACTCAGTCTCCGGAGGATGACAGCGGGCGTGCGTAAGAGGCGCGTCCGGGGATGAGGCAGCATCCTCGACACCGGCCGGGAGCGCGCGGGCGCTGTGGAAGTAAGTACATCCGCTCCTGGTACCTAAAAATTCCTCCAGCGGCGGGCCCCGGGCCTAAACTTTCTCCGGGCCGCGCAACACGCACTTTCCGCCGGACACCGACGGAGGCAACGTCCCCCTCCTGCGGTGACAAAAAAAATCCACCCCTGGTACCTAAAAATTTCTCCAGCGGCGGGCCCCTGGCCTAAACTTTCTCCGGCCCGCGCAACACGCACTTTCCGTCGGACACGGACGGAGGCAACGTCCCCCTCCTGCGGTGACAAAAAAAATCCACCCCTGGTACCTAAAAATTTCTCCAGCGGCGGGCCCCTGGCCTAAATTTTCTCCGGCCCGCGCAACACGCACTTTGCGCCGGACGCCGGTCCCAAACCACCACCGCCGACCGCCACAAGGCGACAGCCACCATCCCCAAGCGCCATCCCCGACCGCCACAAGGCGACCGCCACCAGCCGACCGCCACAAGGCGACAGCCACCATCCCCAAGCGCCACCAGCCGACCGCCACCAGCCGACCGCCACAAGGCGACAGCCACCAACCCCAAGCGCCACCCCCGACCGCCACCAGCCGACCGCCACCAGCCGACCGCCACAAGGCGACAGCCACCATCCCCAAGCGCCACCCCCGACCGCCACCAGCCGACCGCCACCAGCCGACCGCCAGCAGCCGACCGCCACAAGGCGACAGCCACCATCCCCAAGCGCCACCCCCGACCGCCACCCCCCGACCGCCACCAGCCGACCGCCACCAGCCGACCGCCACAAGGCGACAGCCACCATCCCCAAGCGCCACCCCGACCGCCACCCCCCGACCGCCACCAGCCGACCGCCACCAGCCGACCGCCACAAGGCGACAGCCACCATCCCCAAGCGCCACCCCCGACCGCCACCAGCCGACCGCCACCAGCCGACCGCCACCAGCCGACCGCCACAAGGCGACAGCCACCATCCCCAAGCGCCACCCCCGACCGCCACCCCCCGACCGCCACCAGCCGACCGCCACCAGCCGACCGCCACAAGGCGACAGCCACCATCCCCAAGCGCCACCCCCGACCGCCACCAGCCGACCGCCACCAGCCGACCGCCACAAGGCGACAGCCACCATCCCCAAGCGCCACCCCCCGACCGCCACCAGCCGACCGCCACCAGCCGACCGCCACCAGCCGACCGCCACAAGGCGACAGCCACCATCCCAAGCGCCACCCCCGACCGCCACCCCCCGACCGCCACCAGCCGACCGCCACCAGCCGACCGCCACAAGGCGACAGCCACCATCCCCAAGCGCCACCCCCGACCGCCACCCCCCGACCGCCACCAGCCGACCGCCACCAGCCGACCGCCACAAGGCGACAGCCACCATCCCCAAGCGCCATCCCCGACCGCCACAAGGCGACCGCCACCAGCCGACCGCCACCAGCCGACAGCCACCATCCCCAAGCGCCATCCCCAAGCGCCACCAGCCGACCGCCACCAGCCGACAGCCACCATCCCCAAGCGCCATCCCCAAGCGCCACCCCCGACCGCCACCAGCCGACCGCCACCAGCCGACCGCCACCGGCCGACCGCCACCGGCCGTTCGCGGTGTGCGCCGCCGTTCCCCAAGCACCCTCCGGGACGAAGCCGGAGCCAGAGAATAGCAGCGGCCGTGCGTAAAAGCTGCGGCCGGGCCTCGCGGAGGGTCCCCGGGCAGCGAGCTGCCGAGCCCCGGCCTCCAGCTTCCACCAGGTAATAGGACCGGGCGCGCGCAAAAGCTGCGGCCGGGCCTGGCGGAAGGTCCTCGGGCATCCAGCGAGATCACACGGCCCCCACCGGAGGCGGCTAGCGCCTCCGTAGAGTAGTGCCGGCCCGCGGAAGCGGCCGCCCGTCAGCCTGCGTTGCCGCTGGTCGAAAAATGCACAAAGTGCCAAACCCCATTCATTTACAACGGCGTGTCCGCCAGAGGGCGCACTTCCCCCGGCGGACCAGCCGGCGGCTCCTCCGTGAAAGCCTATCCGCCTGGCGGTGGCTCCGGGCCGGCCTGGATTCCGGACCGCCACCGCTCACTCGCGGGACCCTAATCGGCCCGCGGACCAGCCGGCGGGACCTCCGTGAAAGCCTATCCGCCTGGCGGTGCCTCCTGGCCGGCCTGGATTCCGGACCGCCACCGCTCACTCGCGGGACCCTAATCGGCCCGCGGACCAGCCGGCGGATCCTCCGTGAAAGCCTATCCGCCTTCGCCGGTTCCCGGCCGGCCACGGGTGGCGAGAATCCGGCCTCCTCGCCCGGAGCGCGCTTCGACTTGGGCGAAAAATGCACCAAGTGCCAAACCCCATTCATTTACAACGGCGTGTCCGCCAGAGGGCGCACTTCCTCCGGCCGGCGGGGCTCGTTAGAGAGCGCGTCCGCCTTGGCCGGTTCCCCGGCCGGCCACGGGTGGCGAGAATCCGGCCTCCTCGCCCGGAGCGCGCTTCGACTTGGGCGAAAAATGCACTAAGTGCCAAACCCCATTCATTTACAACGGCGTGTCCGCCAGAGGGCGCACTTCCTCCGGCCGGCGGGGCTCGTTAGAGAGCGCGTCCGCTTTCGCCGGTTCCCCGGTCGGCCGCGAACGGCGAAAAGCCGGCCTCTTCCCCCGGAGCCCGGTGGGCGAATTTTTTTTTTTTTTTTTTTTTTTTTTTCAAAGTGCCAACGGCTCTCGCGCCGCGCTGCGTCCGCCTTCGCCGGTTCCCCGGTCGGCCCGAACGAGCGAAAATTCGGCCTCTTGCCCCGGAGCCCGGTCGGCGAATTATTTATTTATTTATTTATTTATTTATTTATTTTTCCAAAGTGCCAACGGCTCTCGCGCCGCGATGCGTCCGCCTTCGCCGGTTCCCCGGTCGGCCACGAACGGCCAAAAATCGGCCTCTCCCCCCGGAGCCCGGTCGGCGAATTATTATTTATTTATTTATTTATTTATTTATTTTTCCAAAGTGCCAACGGCTCTCGCGCCGCGATGCGTCCGCCTTCGCCGGTTCCCCGGTCGGCCACGAAGTATTGCGCATGATTATACGCGATGTTAATATTTATTTAATTATTAAATAAATACATACATGTGTTTATTAATGATATACGCGATGTTAATATTTATTTAATTATTACCTATATTATGAATAAACTAACGGTGATTTTACACGATTTGACTACATACGTGACCGTGATATAGTGCCGAGGGCTCCCGCGCCGTCACGCGTCCGCCTTGGCACGGGTCGCCCGCGGCAGCGAGCGTTCGGCTCGCGGGGGTCCGCGGGGTGTTATTAGGGAGTGCGGCAGCCGTGCCGAGGCTCCGGCCGGCCGCCGGAAGTCCCGCGGGGGAGCGTCGGAGCTCCGCGAGGCCGGCCGGGGAGCCTCTTAGTCATCGCCCGCGCTCGCGGTGGTCCCGGTCGCTTAAAGTGCCACGGGAGGCGTAGCGATGCGAGTGAGTGTGCGCAAAGTGCGAGAGGCGGTGCATTTACGCGCCGTGTCCGCGAGAGGGAGGCAATTCCCCGTTGCGACCTCCGGGAGATCAGCGGGCCGCCGAAAAGGCTCGGCCGGGGTGCCTGGAGCCTCCTCGGGCGTCGAGTTAGGAGGGGGGCGCGCGGAGAACCGGCTGGATGTCCCCTGGAAGCTCAGCGGGCCGTGGGAAAGGCTTGGCCGGGGTGCCGGAAGCCTCGGCCGGCTTAAAAGTGAGGAGGAAAGCGCGCGGAGAACCGGCCGGAGGTCCCCTGGAAGCTCAGCGGGCCGTGGAGAAAGCTTAGCCGGGGTGCCTGGAGCCTCGGCCGGCTTAAAATGTGAGGAGGAAAGCGCGCGGAGAACCGGCCGGAGGTCCCCTGGAAGCTCAGCGGGACGTGGGAAACGCTTGGCCGGGGTGCCGGAAGCCTCGGCCGGCTTAAAAGTGAGGAGGAAAGCGCGCGGAGAACCGGCCGGAGGTCCCCTGGAAGCTCAGCGGGCCGTGGGAAACGCTTGGCCGGGGTGCCGGGAGCCTCGGCCGGCTTAAAACGTGAGGAGGAAAGCACCGGGAGAACCGGCTGGAGGTCTTCTGGAAGCTCAGCGGGCCGCCGAAAACGCGTAGCCGAGGTGCCGGGAGCCTCCTCGGGCGTCAAAAGTGAGGAGCGACGCACCCCCGAGAACCGCCCGGGTCCTCCAGCCACCGTTGAAAAAGACGTCGAGTCAGGCTACCTTAAGAGAGTCACAGTTACTCCCGCCGTTTACCCGCGCGGAGCGTCATCGCCTCCGCGAACCGTCAAAAATAAATAAATACATAAATAAATGTCAAGTGAGCCTACCTTAAGAGAGTCGTAGTTACTCCCGCCGTTTGGCCGCTCAAAGTGTCATCGGAAGCGGACCCACGCAAGTAAGTGTGCGCAAAGTGCGAGAGGTGGTGTTTTTACTCGCCGCGTCCGCCAGAGGGAGGCAATTCCCCGCCGCGGCGGCACCGGCAGCTTCCGAGCGTCTCCCCGAGCGCTCGGAAGTCCGTGCGGGGGGGAGATGAGAGCCGTGCGAGGTACCAGGTGGAGCCGGACGGCGCGGTGCTTCCAAGCAGCCGATCCGCTGGGCTTGGAGCTATTTTCGGCCACTTGGCGCGCGAGCACGGCCTCCCGGGTGGTGCCGGGGGGTGGTGCGTGAGCGCGCCGGCCGCTGGAAGTCCCGCGGAGGAGCGCCGGAGCTCCGCGAGGCCGGCCGGGGAGCCTCTTAGTCGTCACCCGGGGCCGCCGGAGCACCGGGGGGTGGTGCGCGAGCGCGCCGGCCGCCGGAGGTCCCGCGGAGGAGCGTCGGAGCTCCGCGAGGCCGGGGAGCCTCTCGGTAATCACCCGGGGCCGGCGGAGCGTTATTCGGCCGCTCTGCGCGCGCGCGCACGGCCTCCCGGCGGTGCCGGGGGGTGGTGCGCGAGCGCGCCGGCCGCCGGAGGTCCCGCGGAGGAGCGTCGGAGCTCCGCGAGGCCGGGGAGCCTCTCGGTAATCACCCGGGGCCGGCGGAGCGTTATTCGGCCGCTCTGCGCGCGCGCGCACGGCCTCCCGGCGCCTCCGCGAACCGCCAAAATAAATGTCAAGTGAGCCTACCTTAAGAGAGTCACAGTTACTCCCGCCGTTTACCCGCGCGGAGCGTCATCGCCTCCGCGAACCGTCAAAAATAAATAAGTACATAAATGAATAAATGTCAAGTGAGCCTACCTTAAGAGAGTCACAGTTACTCCCGCCGTTTACCCGCGCGGAGCGTCATCGCCTCCGCGAACCGTCAAAAATAAATAAATACATAAGTAAATAGATGTCAAGTGAGCCTACCTTAAGAGAGTCACAGTTACTCCCGCCGTTTACCCGCGCGGAGCGTCATCGCCTCCGCGAACCGTCAAAAATAAATAAATACATGAATAAATAGTCAAGTGAGCATACCTTAGGAGAGTCGCAGTTACTCCCGCCGTTTACCCGCGCGGAGCGTCATCGCCTCCGCGAACCGTCAAAAATAAATAAATACATGAATAAATAAATGTCAAGTGAGCCTACCTTAAGAGAGTCACAGTTACTCCCGCCGTTTACCCGCGCAAAGTGCGAGAGGCGGTGTATTTACTCGCCGTGTCCGCGAGAGGGAGGTAACTCCCCGTTGCGACCTCCGGGAGAGCAACGGGCCGCCGAAAACGCTCAGCCGAGGTGCTGGAAGCCTCGGCCGGCTCGCAAAGCGAGGCGCGAGGCACCGGGAGAACCGGCTGGAGGTCCCCTGGAAGCTCAGCGGGCCGTGGGAAACGCTCAGCCGAGGTGCTGGAAGCCTCGGCCGGCTCACAAAGCGAGGCGCGAGGCACCGGAGAACCGGCTGGAGGTCCCCTGGAAGCTCAGCGGGCCGTGGGAAACGCTTGGCCGGGGTGCCTGGAGCCTCGGCCGGCTTAAAAGTGAGGAGGAAGCGCGCGGAGAACCGGCTGGAGGTCCCCTGGAAGCTCAGCGGGGTGTGGGAAAAAGCTTAGCCGGGTGCCGGAAGCCTCGGCCGGCTTAAAACGTGAGGAGGAAAGCACCGGGAGAACCGGCTGGAGGTCTTCTGGAAGCTCAGCGGGCCGTGGAGAAAGCTTAGCCGGGGTGCCGGAAGCCTCGGCCGGCTTAAAATGTGAGGAGGAAACCGGCTGGACGTCTTCTGGAAGATCAGCGGGCCGTGGAAAATGCTAAGCCGAGGTGCTGGTTGTCGAATAAGGCTCCGCCATCTCGTAGAAGGTGCTAATAAAGTTCATATCCGCTCGGCTGGAGGTAATTGGCCAGCGGACCGGCCGGCGGGACCTCCGTGACCGCCTATCCGCCTGGCGGTGCCTCCTGGCCGGCGTGCATTCCGGGCCGCGACCGCTCACTTACGGGACCCTGATTGGCCCGCGGACCGGCCGGCGGGACCTCCGTGACCGCCTATCCGCCTGGCGGTGCCTGCTGGCCGGCGTGCATTCCGGGCCGCGACCGCTCACTTACGGGACCCTGATTGGCCCGCGGACCGGCCGGCGGGACCTCCGTGACAGCCTACCCGCCTGGCGGTGGCTGCTGGCCGGCGCGGATTCCGGGCCGCGA
>NW_026061426.1:0-10000 GCF_024217435.2 Syngnathus scovelli
GAACGGACCTCCAGGGGAAGAGGCCGAATTTTCACTTGTTCTGGCCGACATCGGGAACCAGCCGAGTCGGACGCTTTACGGCGGAGCAGCCGTTGGCACTTTGAAAATATTCGTTAAACTTCAACTGACCTCCAGGGGAAGAGGCCGAATTTCCACTTGTTCTGGCCGACATCGGGAACCAGCCGAGTCGGACGCTTTACGGCGGAAGAGCCGATGGCACTTAGAAAATATTCGTTAAACTTGACAGGACCTCCAGGGGAAGAGGCCGAATTTTCGCTCGTTCAGGCCGACCGGAGGAACCGGCCGAGTCGGACACCTTACGGCGGAAGAGCCGATGGCACTTAGAAAATATTCGCCAAAATGTTCCGGACCTCCAGGGGAAGAGGCCGAATTTTCACTTGTTCAGGCCGACCGGAGGAACCGGCCGAGTCGGACACCTTACGGCGGAAGAGCCGATGGCACTTAGAAAATATTCGTTAAACTTGACAGGACCTCCAGGGGAAGAGGCCGAATTTTCGCTCGTTCGGGCCGACCGGAGGAACCGGCCGAGTCGGACACCTTACGGCGGAAGAGCCGATGGCACTTAGAAAATATTCGCCAAAATGTTCCGGACCTCCAGGGGAAGAGGCCGAATTTTCGCTCGTTCGGGCCGACCGGAGGAACCAGCCGGGTCGGACACGTTACGGCGCAACAGCCGTTGGCACTTTGAAAATATTCGCCAAAATGTTCCGGACCTCCAGGGGAAGAGGCCGTATTTTCGCTCGTTCGGGCCGACCGGAGGAACCGGCCGGGTCGGACACGTTACGGCGCAACAGCCGTTAGCACTTAGAAATTATTCGTTAAACTTGAACGGACCTCCAGGGTTAAGAGGCCGAATTTTCGCTCGTTCGGGCCGACCGGAGGAACCAGCCGGGTCGGACACTTTACGGCCCAACAGCCGTTGGCACTTTGAAAATATTCGCCAAAGTCGTCCGGACCTCCAGGGGAAGAGGCCGAATTTTCGCTCGTTCGGGCCGACCGGAGGAACCAGCCGGGTCGGACACTTTACGGCGGAACGGCCGTTGGCACTTTGAAAATATTCGCCAAAATGTTCCGGACCTCCAGGGGAAGAGGCCGAATTTTCGCTCGTTCGGGCCGACCGGAGGAACCGGCCGGGTCGGACACGTTACGGCGCAACAGCCGTTGGCACTTTGAAAATATTCGCCAAAATGTTCCGGACCTCCAGGGGAAGAGGCCGAATTTTCGCTCGTTCGGGCCGACCGGAGGAACCAGCCGGGTCGGACACTTTACGGCCCAACAGCCGTTGGCACTTTGAAAATATTCGCCAAAGTCGTCCGGACCTCCAGGGGAAGAGGCCGAATTTTCGCTCGTTCAGGCCGACCGGAGGAACCAGCCGGGTCGGACACGTTACGGCGCAACAGCCGTTCGCACTTAGAAAATATTCGCCAAAGTCGTCCGGACCTCCAGGGGAAGAGGCCGAATTTTCGCTCGTTCGGGCCGACCGGAGGAACCAGCCGGGTCGGACACGTTACGGCGGAACAGCCGTTGGCACTTTGAAAATATTCGCCAAAATGTTCCGGACCTCCAGGGGAAGAGGCCGAATTTTCGCTCGTTCGGGCCGACCGGGAGAACCAGCCGAGGCGGACACTTTACGGCGGTTGAGCCGTTGGCACTTAGAAATTATTCAGACTTCCATCAAACACACATCGGCCTTTTGCCGTCACTGCCCGGGATGGGCACCGTGGTAGCTCGGACAGTTCGTGTGACAGCTTCCGCTGGCACTTAGAAAATTTTTAAAATGAAAATAAACAGTTCTGCACATACGTGCCGACTATATTTTGCGAAAGGGGGGTAAAGTGATGAGTACACTAACTGGGGGGACCAAGTACATAAAGCCTACCCCTGGTACCTCAGAGAGGCCGAATTTTCGAATTCTGAGGCCGAGCTGGGGAACCAGACGAGGCGGACACTTTTCCGAGCGAGAGCCGATGGCACTTAGAAAATTTTCGGCTAAGTCGGCAGGACTTCCAGAGCGAGAGGCCGAATATTCGTCATCTGTGGCCGACCGGGGAACCAGCGAAGGCGGATAGGCGGTCACGGAGGTCCCGCCGGCTGGTCCGCGGGCCAATTTGGGTCCCGTAATTTAGCGGTCGCGGTCCGGAATCCACGCCGAGCGGGGAACCAGCGGAGGCGGATAGGCGGTCACGGAGGTCCCGCCGGCTGGTCCGCGGGCCAATTGGGGTCCCGTAAGTTAGCGGTCGCGGCCCGGAATTCGCGCCGGCCGGGGAACCAGCGCAGGCGGATAGGCGGTCACGGAGGTCCCGCCGGCTGGTCCGCGGGCCAATCGGGGTCCCGTAAGTTAGCGGTCGCGGCCCGGAATTCGCGCCGGCCGGGGAACCAGCGCAGGCGGATAGGCGGTCACGGAGGTCCCGCCGGCTGGTCCGCGGGCCAATCGGGGTCCCGTAAGTTAGCGGTCGCGGCCCGGAATTCGCGCCGGCCGGGGAACCAGCGCAGGCGGATAGGCGGTCACGGAGGTCCCGCCGGCTGGTCCGCGGGCCAATCGGGGTCCCGTAAGTTAGCGGTCGCGGCCCGGAATTCGCGCCGGCCGGGGAACCAGCGCAGGCGGATAGGCGGTCACGGAGGTCCCGCCGGCTGGTCCGCGGGCCAATCGGGGTCCCGTAAGTTAGCGGTCGCGGCCCGGAATTCGCGCCGGCCGGGGAACCAGCGCAGGCGGATAGGCGGTCACGGAGGTCCCGCCGGCTGGTCCGCGGGCCAATCGGGGTCCCGTAAGTTAGCGGTCGCGGCCCGGAATTCGCGCCGGCCGGGGAACCAGCGCAGGCGGATAGGCGGTCACGGAGGTCCCGCCGGCTGGTCCGCGGGCCAATCGGGGTCCCGTAAGTTAGCGGTCGCGGCCCGGAATCCGCGCCGGCCCGCAGCCACCGCCAGGCGGATAGGCTGTCACGGAGGTCCCGCCGGCCGGTCCGCGGGGGGAACTGCGCCCTCTGGCGGACACGCCATTGTAAATGAATGGGGTTTGGCACTTAGTGCATTTTTCGCCGAAGCCGACGAGCGCTCCGGGCGAGGAGGCCGGATTCTCGCCATCCGTGGCCGGCCGGGGAACCGGCCAAGGCGGATAGGCGGTCACGGGGGTCCCGCCGGCTGGTCCGCGGGCCAATTGGGGTCCCGTAAGTTAGCGGTCGCGGCCCGGAATCCGCGCCGGCCAGCAGCCACCGGGAGGCGGATAGGCTGTCACGGAGGTCCCGCCGGCTGGTCCGCGGGCCATTTAGGGTCCCGCGAGTGAGCGGTCGCGGTCCGGAATCCAGGCCGGCCAGGAGGCACCGCCAGGCGGATAGGCGGTCACGGAGGTCCCGCCAGCTGGTCCGCGGGCCATTTATGGTCCCGTAAGTTAGCGGTCGCGGCCCGGAATGCACGCCGGCCAGGAGGCACCGCCAGGCGGGTAGGCTGTCACGGAGGTCCCGCCGGCCGGTCCGCGGGCCAATTACCTCCAGCCGAGCGGATATGAACTTTATTAGCACCTTCTACGAGATGGCGGAGCCTTATTCGACAACCAGCACCTCGGCTTAGCATTTTCCACGGCCCGCTGATCTTCCAGAAGACGTCCAGCCGGTTTCCTCCTCACATTTTAAGCCGGCCGAGGCTTCCGGCACCCCGGCTAAGCTTTCTCCACGGCCCGCTGAGCTTCCAGGGGACCTCCGGCCGGTTCTCCCGGTGCCTCGCGCCTCGCTTTGTGAGCCGGCCGAGGCTTCCAGCACCTCGGCTGAGCGTTTCCCACGGCCCGCTGAGCTTCCAGGGGACCTCCAGCCGGTTCTCCCGGTGCCTCGCGCCTCGCTTTGTGAGCCGGCCGAGGCTTCCAGCACCTCGGCTGAGCGTTTCCCACGGCCCGCTGAGCTTCCAGGGTACCTCCAGCCGGTTCTCCCGGTGCCTCGCGCCTCGCTTTGAGAGCCGGCCGAGGCTTCCAGCACCTCGGCTGAGCGTTTTCGGCGGCCCGTTGCTCTCCCGGAGGTCGCAACGGGGAGTTACCTCCCTCTCGCGGACACGGCGAGTAAATACACCGCCTCTCGCACTTGGCGCACACTCACTCGCATTGCTACGCCTCCCGTGGCACTTTAAGCGGCCGAACGGCGGGAGTAACTACGACTCTCTTAAGGTAGGCTCACTTGACTATTTATTCATGTATTTATTTATTTTTGACGGTTCGCGGAGGCGATGACGCTCCGCGCGGGTAAACGGCGGGAGTAACTGTGACTCTCTTAAGGTAGGCTCACTTGACATCTATTTATTTATGTATTTATTTATTTTTGACGGTTCGCGGAGGCGATGACGCTCCGCGCGGGTAAACGGCGGGAGTAACTGTGACTCTCTTAAGGTAGGCTCACTTGACATCTATTTATTTATGTATTTATTTATTTTTGACGGTTCGCGGAGGCGATGACGCTCCGCGCGGGTAAACGGCGGGAGTAACTGTGACTCTCTTAAGGTAGGCTCACTTGACATCTATTTATTTATGTATTTATTTATTTTTGACGGTTCGCGGAGGCGATGACGCTCCGCGCGGGTAAACGGCGGGAGTAACTGTGACTCTCTTAAGGTAGGCTCACTTGACATCTATTTATTTATGTATTTATTTATTTTTGACGGTTCGCGGAGGCGATGACGCTCCGCGCGGGTAAACGGCGGGAGTAACTGTGACTCTCTTAAGGTAGGCTCACTTGACATCTATTTATTTATGTATTTATTTATTTTTGACGGTTCGCGGAGGCGATGACGCTCCGCGCGGGTAAACGGCGGGAGTAACTGTGACTCTCTTAAGGTAGGCTCACTTGACATCTATTTATTTATGTATTTATTTATTTTTGACGGTTCGCGGAGGCGATGACGCTCCGCGCGGGTAAACGGCGGGAGTAACTGTGACTCTCTTAAGGTAGGCTCACTTGACATCTATTTATTTATGTATTTATTTATTTTTGACGGTTCGCGGAGGCGATGACGCTCCGCGCGGGTAAACGGCGGGAGTAACTGTGACTCTCTTAAGGTAGGCTCACTTGACATTTATTTATTTATGAATTTATTTATTTTTGACGGTTCGCGGAGGCGATGACGCTCCGCGCGGGTAAACGGCGGGAGTAACTGTGACTCTCTTAAGGTAGCCTGACTCGACGTCTTTTTCAACGGTGGCTGGAGGACCCGGGCGGTTCTCGGGGGTGCGTCGCTCCTCACTTTTGACGCCCGAGGAGGCTCCCGGCACCTCGGCTACGCGTTTTCGGCGGCCCGCTGAGCTTCCAGAAGACCTCCAGCCGGTTCTCCCGGTGCTTTCCTCCTCACGTTTTAAGCCGGCCGAGGCTCCCGGCACCCCGGCCAAGCGTTTCCCACGGCCCGCTGAGCTTCCAGGGGACCTCCGGCCGGTTCTCCGCGCGCTTTCCTCCTCACTTTTAAGCCGGCCGAGGCTTCCGGCACCCCGGCCAAGCGTTTCCCACGTCCCGCTGAGCTTCCAGGGGACCTCCGGCCGGTTCTCCGCGCGCTTTCCTCCTCACATTTTAAGCCGGCCGAGGCTCCAGGCACCCCGGCTAAGCTTTCTCCACGGCCCGCTGAGCTTCCAGGGGACCTCCGGCCGGTTCTCCGCGCGCTTTCCTCCTCACTTTTAAGCCGGCCGAGGCTTCCGGCACCCCGGCCAAGCCTTTCCCACGGCCCGCTGAGCTTCCAGGGGACATCCAGCCGGTTCTCCGCGCGCCCCCCTCCTAACTCGACGCCCGAGGAGGCTCCAGGCACCCCGGCCGAGCCTTTTCGGCGGCCCGCTGATCTCCCGGAGGTCGCAACGGGGAATTGCCTCCCTCTCGCGGACACGGCGCGTAAATGCACCGCCTCTCGCACTTTGCGCACACTCACTCGCATCGCTACGCCTCCCGTGGCACTTTAAGCGACCGGGACCACCGCGAGCGCGGGCGATGACTAAGAGGCTCCCCGGCCGGCCTCGCGGAGCTCCGACGCTCCCCCGCGGGACTTCCGGCGGCCGGCCGGAGCCTCGGCACGGCTGCCGCACTCCCTAATAACACCCCGCGGACCCCCGCGAGCCGAACGCTCGCTGCCGCGGGCGACCCGTGCCAAGGCGGACGCGTGACGGCGCGGGAGCCCTCGGCACTATATCACGGTCACGTATGTAGTCAAATCGTGTAAAATCACCGTTAGTTTATTCATAATATAGGTAATAATTAAATAAATATTAACATCGCGTATATCATTAATAAACACATGTATGTATTTATTTAATAATTAAATAAATATTAACATCGCGTATAATCATGCGCAATACTTCGTGGCCGACCGGGGAACCGGCGAAGGCGGACGCATCGCGGCGCGAGAGCCGTTGGCACTTTGGAAAAATAAATAAATAAATAAATAAATAAATAAATAATAATTCGCCGACCGGGCTCCGGGGGGAGAGGCCGATTTTTGGCCGTTCGTGGCCGACCGGGGAACCGGCGAAGGCGGACGCATCGCGGCGCGAGAGCCGTTGGCACTTTGGAAAAATAAATAAATAAATAAATAAATAATTCGCCGACCGGGCTCCGGGGCAAGAGGCCGAATTTTCGCTCGTTCGGGCCGACCGGGGAACCGGCGAAGGCGGACGCAGCGCGGCGCGAGAGCCGTTGGCACTTTGAAAAAAAAAAAAAAAAAAAAATTCGCCCACCGGGCTCCGGGGGAAGAGGCCGGCTTTTCGCCGTTCGCGGCCGACCGGGGAACCGGCGAAAGCGGACGCGCTCTCTAACGAGCCCCGCCGGCCGGAGGAAGTGCGCCCTCTGGCGGACACGCCGTTGTAAATGAATGGGGTTTGGCACTTAGTGCATTTTTCGCCCAAGTCGAAGCGCGCTCCGGGCGAGGAGGCCGGATTCTCGCCACCCGTGGCCGGCCGGGGAACCGGCCAAGGCGGACGCGCTCTCTAACGAGCCCCGCCGGCCGGAGGAAGTGCGCCCTCTGGCGGACACGCCGTTGTAAATGAATGGGGTTTGGCACTTGGTGCATTTTTCGCCCAAGTCGAAGCGCGCTCCGGGCGAGGAGGCCGGATTCTCGCCACCCGTGGCCGGCCGGGGAACCGGCGAAGGCGGATAGGCTTTCACGGAGGATCCGCCGGCTGGTCCGCGGGCCGATTAGGGTCCCGCGAGTGAGCGGTGGCGGTCCGGAATCCAGGCCGGCCAGGAGGCACCGCCAGGCGGATAGGCTTTCACGGAGGAGCCGCCGGCTGGTCCGCGGGCCGTTTAGGGTCCCGCGAGTGAGCGGTGGCGGTCCGGAATCCAGGCCGGCCAGGAGGCACCGCCAGGCGGATAGGCTTTCACGGAGGACCCGCCGGCTGGTCCGCGGGCCGTTTAGGGTCCCGCGAGTGAGCGGTCGCGGTCCGGAATCCAGGCCGGCCAGGAGGCACCGCCAGGCGGATAGGCTTTCACGGAGGACCCGCCGGCTGGTCCGCGGGCCGTTTAGGCTCCCGTAAGTTAGCGGTCGCGGTCCGGAATACAGGCCGTCCAGGAGGCACTGCCAGGCGGATACACTCTCTAACGAGCCCCGCCGGCTGGTCCGCCGGGGGAAGTGCGCCCTCTGGCGGACACGCCGTTGTAAATGAATGGGGTTTGGCACTTAGTGCATTTTTCGACCAGCGGCAACGCAGGCTGACGGGCGGCCGCTTCCACGGGCCGGTACTACTCTACGGAGGCGCTAGCCGCCTCCGGTGGGGGCCGTGTGATCTCGCTGGATGCCCGAGGACCTTCCGCGAGGCCCGGCCGCAGCTTTTACGCGCGCCCGGTCCTATTACCTGGTGGAAGCTGGAGGCCGGGGCTCCGCAGCTCGCCGCCCGGGGACCTTCCGCGAGGCCCGGCCGCAGCTTTTACGCACCACCGCTGCTATTCTCTGGCTCCGGCTTCGTCCCGGAGGGTGCTTGGGGAACGGCGGCGCACACCGCGAACGGCCGGTGGCGGTCGGCTGGTGGCGGTCGGCTGGTGGCTGTCGGCTGGTGGCGGTCGGGGGTGGCGCTTGGGGATGGCGCTTGGGGATGGTGGCTGTCGGCTGGTGGCGGTCGGCTGGTGGCGGTCGGCTGGTGGCGGTCGGCTGGTGGCGGTCGGGGGTGGCGCTTGGGGATGGCGCTTGGGGATGGTGGCTGTCGGCTGGTGGCGGTCGGCTGGTGGCGGTCGGGGGGTGGCGGTCGGGGATGGCGCTTGGGGATGGTGGCTGTCGCCTTGTGGCGGTCGGCTGGTGGCGGTCGCCTTGTGGCGGTCGCCTTGTGGCGGTCGGGGATGGCGCTTGGGGATGGTGGCTGTCGCCTTGTGGCGGTCGGCTGGTGGCGGTCGCCTTGTGGCGGTCGCCTTGTGGCGGTCGGGGATGGCGCTTGGGGATGGTGGCTGTCGCCTTGTGGCGGTCGGCTGGTGGCGGTCGGCTGGTGGCGGTCGGGGGGTGGCGGTCGGGGATGGCGCTTGGGGATGGTGGCTGTCGCCTTGTGGCGGTCGGGGGGTGGCGGTCGGGGATGGCGCTTGGGGATGGTGGCTGTCGCCTTGTGGCGGTCGGCTGGTGGCGGTCGGCTGGTGGCGGTCGGCTGGTGGCGGTCGGGGGGTGGCGGTCGGGGGTGGCGCTTGGGGATGGTGGCTGTCGCCTTGTGGCGGTCGGCTGGTGGCGGTCGCCTTGTGGCGGTCGGGGGGCGGCGGTCGGGGGTGGCGCTTGGGGATGGTGGCTGTCGGCTGGTGGCGGTCGGCTGGTGGCGGTCGGCTGGTGGCGGTCGGCTGGTGGCGGTCGGGGGTGGCGCTTGGGGATGGCGCTTGGGGATGGTGGCTGTCGCCTTGTGGCGGTCGGCTGGTGGCGGTCGCCTTGTGGCGGTCGGGGATGGCGCTTGGGGATGGTGGCTGTCGCCTTGTGGCGGTCGCCTTGTGGCGGTCGCCTTGTGGCGGTCGGGGATGGCGCTTGGGGATGGTGGCTGTCGCCTTGTGGCGGTCGGCGGTGGTGGTTTGGGACCGGCGTCCGGCGCAAAGTGCGTGTTGCGCGGGCCGGAGAAAATTTAGGCCAGGGGCCCGCCGCTGGAGAAATTTTTAGGTACCAGGGGTGGATTTTTTTTGTCACCGCAGGAGGGGGACGTTGCCTCCGTCCGTGTCCGACGGAAAGTGCGTGTTGCGCGGGCCGGAGAAAGTTTAGGCCAGGGGCCCGCCGCTGGAGAAATTTTTAGGTACCAGGGGTGGATTTTTTTTGTCACCGCAGGAGGGGGACGTTGCCTCCGTCGGTGTCCGGCGGAAAGTGCGTGTTGCGCGGCCCGGAGAAAGTTTAGGCCCGGGGCCCGCCGCTGGAGGAATTTTTAGGTACCAGGAGCGGATGTACTTACTTCCACAGCGCCCGCGCGCTCCCGGCCGGTGTCCGAGGATGCTGCCTCATCCCCGGACGCGCCTCTTACGCACGCCCGCTGTCATCCTCCGGAGACTGAGTTCCACTTAGTGGAGGCTACGTTCCACTTGGGGGAGGCTGCCTACTCCCGGCTGACGCCCGAGGATGCTGCCTCATCCCCGGACGCGCCTCTTACGCACGCCCGGTGTCATCCTCCGATCACTAAGTTCCACTTGGAGGTTCACAAGACGGGCGCGGACGCACACCCACGCCCGGCCAGAGTGACCGAGAGGCGGACATACGTTATCTTACGCACGCCCGCTGACATCCTCCGACGACTAAGTTCCGCTTGCGGGAGGCTGCCTCCTCCCGCCCGCCGCCCGGGGATGCTGCCTCATCCCCGGACGAGCCTCTTACGCACGCCCGCTGTCATCATCCAACAACTAAGTTCCGCTTGCGGGAGGCTGCCTCCTCCCGCCCGCCGCCCGGGGATGCTGCCTCATCCCCGGACGAGACTCTTACGCACGCCCGCTGTCATCCTCCAACAACTAAGTTCCACTTGCGGGAGGCTGCCTCCTCCCGCCCGCCGCCCGGGGATGCTGCCTCATCCCCGGACGAGCCTCTTACGCACGCC
>NW_026061426.1:20000-31746 GCF_024217435.2 Syngnathus scovelli
CTGGCGAGGTGAGATGTGGGCCATTGCCGCGCTCCCGACGAACCGTTCCGGGGGGCTGGTGACGTCGCGCGTTCGGCGCTGATGCTGCGACCGGGAGGGAAGCTGCGCCCCGTCCGAGTCAGACTCGGTCGTTGCGGCCCCCCCGAGCCCGCACGCCTCACGCGGAGGGGTCATACGCCCCGGCGGCCACGATAGACGCCTCCCGCTTCGCGGTGGTCGGGAAGGCGTGTGCGGATATGTGCGGAGGTTGGGACTCGGGCTTGGTCTTTGAGAAATCGGTTTCGCGGTCGACCGGCGCGGCCGGCGGACGCCCACGTGGCGTGCCGCAAGTCGGATCGCGCGCTCGGCCTCCGTGGATGGCCTCTGGGTGAGGTTGAGCCGGGGCGTCTCGGTTTCGCTGCCGTACGGTTCGCGCTAGGCCTGCGCGGGCGGCGCGGGGCGCGCGCTCGCGCGGCGGCCGTAGCGCTGGAGTGCGACCCGCAAGTGGGGAGGAACCGTCCACCCAACGCCGGCGGTAGCCGGGGCCGGTGGGGGCCCTACCAAGGCGGGTCATGGGCGCATGTCGGTCAGGTTATAAGAGTGTTTTTCGCTCCGGGCTAGAGCCGGGTGAGGTCGTCTCGAACCACGTGCCTGAAGGCCGCCTCGCGCCGGATTCGGCCCCGCTCATTCGTCGGAGTGACCGCCCGACGCGGGCATCGCTAGATTAGCCGTGGCCCCGATCCTTCCCCATCGACAGCCTTTCGCCCCCTGTACTCCGGCCTGTTAGTAAGGCGGCCGGTACCCCCTTTCTTGGATGAGACAGAATCCTTGACGGACCATTCGCAGATTTTTGCCCGGCCTCTGTTTACCGAGGCGGCCGGTACCTCCGTCTGCCTTGGATGGACCGCATCCGCAGATTTTCGTCCGGCCTTAGCTTAAGGAGACGGCCGTTGCCTCCGATCCTCCGGGCTAGAGCCGGGTGAGGTCGTCTCGAACCACGTGCCTGAAGGCCGCCTCGCGCCGGATTCGGCCCCGCTCATTCGTCGGAGTGACCGCCCGACGCGGGCATCGCTAGATTAGCCGTGGCCCCGATCCTTCCCCATCGACAGCCTTTCGCCCCCTTCGCTCCGGCCTCTGAGGCGGCCGGTACCCCTTTCTTGGATGAGACAGAACCCTTGACGGGCCGTTCGCAGATTTTTGCCCGGCCTCTGTTTACCGAGGCGGCCGGTACCTCCGTCTGCCTTGGATGGACCGCATCCGCAGATTTTCGTCCGGCCTTAGCTTAAGGAGACGGCCGTTGCCTCCGATCCTCCGGGCTAGAGCCGGGTGAGGTCGTCTCGAACCACGTGCCTGAAGGCCGCCTACACCGGATTCGGCCCCGCTCATTCGTCGGAGTGACCGCCCGACGCGGGCATCGCTAGATTAGCCGTGGCCCCGATCCTTCCCCATCGACAGCCTTTCGCCCCCTTCGCTCCGGCCTCTGAGGCGGCCGGTACCCCTTTCTTGGATGAGCCAGAACCCTTGACGGGCCGTTCGCAGATTTTTGCCCGGGCTTTGTTTACCGAGGCGGCCGGTACCTCCGTCTGCCTTGGATGGACCGCATCCGCAGATTTTCGTCCGGCCTTAGCTTAAGGAGACGGCCGTTGCCTCCGATCCTCCGGGCTAGAGCCGGGTGAGGTCGTCTCGAACCACGTGCCTGAAGGCCGCCTCGCGCCGGATTCGGCCCCGCTCATTCGTCGGAGTGACCGCCCGACGCGGGCATCGCTAGATTAGCCGTGGCCCCGATCCTTCCCCATCGACAGCCTTTCGCCCCCTTCGCTCCGGCCTCTGAGGCGGCCGGTACCCCTTTCTTGGATGAGCCAGAACCCTTGACGGGCCGTTCGCAGATTTTTGCCCGGGCTTTATTTACCGAGGCGGCCGGTACCTCCGTCTGCCTTGGATGGACCGCATCCGCAGATTTTCGTCCGGCCTTAGCTTAAGGAGACGGCCGTTGCCTCCGATCCTCCGGGCTAGAGCCGGGTGAGGTCGTCTCGAACCACGTGCCTGAAGGCCGCCTCGCGCCGGATTCGGCCCCGCTCATTCGTCGGAGTGACCGCCCGACGCGGGCATCGCTAGATTAGCCGTGGCCCCGATCCTTCCCCATCGACAGCCTTTCGCCCCCTTCGCTCCGGCCTCTGAGGCGGCCGGTACCCCTTTCTTGGATGAGACAGAACCCTTAAAGGGCCGTTCGCAGATTTTTGCCCGGCCTGTGTTTAAGGAGGCGGCCGGTACCTCCCTCCTTGGATGACCTTCTACCCTTGACGGGCCATTCGCAGATTTTTGCCCGGCCTGTGTTTAAGGAGGCGGCCGGTACCTCCTTCCTTGGATGACCCACTACCCTTGACGGGCCCATTCGCAGATTTTTGCCCGGCCTGTTAATAGAGGCGGCCGGTACCCCCTTTCTTGGATGACCTACTACCCTTGACGGGCCATTCGCAGATTTTTGCCCGGCCTGTGTTTAAGGAGGCGGCCGGTACCTCCTTCCTTGGATGACCCACTACCCTTGACGGGCCCATTCGCAGATTTTTGCCCGGCCTGTTAATAGAGGCGGCCGGTACCCCCTTTCTTGGATGACCTACTACCCTTGACGGGCCATTCGCAGATTTTTGCCCGGCCTGTGTTTAAGGAGGCGGCCGGTACCTCCTTCCTTGGATGACCTTCTACCCTTGACG
Source organism: Syngnathus scovelli (assembly GCF_024217435.2). Taxonomy (NCBI): domain Eukaryota; kingdom Metazoa; phylum Chordata; class Actinopteri; order Syngnathiformes; family Syngnathidae; genus Syngnathus; species Syngnathus scovelli. Next base: position 22,691 of record NW_026061426.1, read on the forward strand.
GGCCATTCGTGGATTTTTGCCCGGCCTGTGTTTAGGGAGGCGACCGGTCCTCCGTAACTTGATCGGATTTCCCTTCCGGCCTGAGTTTATGGAGGCGGCCGGTCCTCCGTAGCTTGATTGGATTTCCCTTCCGGCCTGTGTTTAAGGAGGCGGCCGGTCCTCCGTAGCTTGATTGGATTTCCCTTCCGGCCTGAGTTTATGGAGGCGGCCGGTCCTCCGTAGCTTGACCGGATTTCCCTTCCAGCCTGTGTTTAAGGAGGCGGCTGGTCCTCCCCGGTCGGTTGCCAAGCGACCGGGACCCGCAAGTGGGCAGGAACCGTCCACCCAACGCCGGCGAGCCGGGGCCGGTGGGGGCCCTACCAAGGCGGGTCTAACTTCAGGCGGTGCAAACGGGGGAGGGGGGTAAGGACGGCTGCCGGGAGCAGACAGCCGTCCCCGGGAGGGGGTAGTAGCTTCGCGGCGGCCGCCGGGAGCAGACGGCCGTCCGCGCATTCTGCCAATGCCTGTAGGACTTTGAATATTTCACAGCCGTGCTGTGGCACTTAGAAAATTTTTCAGAGACGTGGCACTTAGAAAGTTTTTCAGAGATGTGGCACTTTGAAAGTTTTTGAGAGATGTGGCACTTTGAAAGTTTTTGAGAGATGTGGCACTTAGAAATTTTTTGAGAGATGTGGCACTTAGAAATTTTTTGAGAGATGTGGCACTTTGAAAATTTTTGAGAAATGTGGCACTTAGAAAATTTTCTCTCTCTCTGGAAGTGCCGTGCCTTCTTCAGTTCTGCTATCCGAGCAGGGGACGCTTGCTGGCGGCCGTTACCAGCGCTCGGACCAGGCCCAATTGATTTGCATGGAAAACAATTGCGTCCCCCATGCTCGTTCTGACTATATTTTGCGAAAGGGGGGTAAAGTGATGAGTACACTAAGTGGGGGGACCAACCCATGTACTCTAGAAAAAGTACATGGGTTGACAAAAGACCAGTTGGTAATGCACCCCTGGTACCCAAACCCCTGGTACCTTTAGGCACTTAGAAAAAATTTCGCCCAAATTTGGAGGTCGCTCCAGGGGAAGAGGCCGAATTTTCGCCTATTACGGCCGACCGCGGGAACCAGCCGAGGCGGACGCTTTTCGGCGCAAGAGCCGTTGGCACTTAGAAAATATTCGCTAAACTTCAAAGGACCTCCAGGGGAAGAGGCCGAATTGTCACTTTTTCTGGCCGACATCGGGAACCAGCCGAGTCGGACGATTTACGGCGGAGCAGCCGTTGGCACTTAGAAAATATTCGCCAAACTCGGCCGGACTTCCAGGGGAAGAGGCCGAATTGTCACTTGTTCTGCCCGACATCGGGAACCAGCCGAGTCGGACACTTTAAGGCTGAGCAGCCGTTGGCACTTAGGAAATATTCGCCGAACTCGGCCGGACTTCCAGGGGAAGAGGCCGGATTTTCACTTGTTCTGGCCGACATCGGGAACCAGCCGAGTCGGACTCTTTACGGCGGAACAGCCGTTGGCACTTAGGAAATATTCGCCGAACTCGGCCGGACTTCCAGGGGAAGAGGCCGAATATTCACTTGTTCTGGCCGACATCGGGAACCAGCCGAGTCGGACGCTTTACGGCGGAGCAGCCGTTGGCACTTAGAAAATATTCGTTAAACTTCAACTGACCTCCAGGGGAAGAGGCCGAATTTTCACTTGTTCTGGCCGACATCGGGAACCAGCCGAGTCGGACGCTTTACGGCGGAACAGCCGTTGGCACTTAGAAAATATTCGTTAATCTTGAACGGACCTCCAGGGGAAGAGGCCGAATTTTCACTTGTTCTGGCCGACATCGGGAACCAGCCGAGTCGGACGCTTTACGGCGGAGCAGCCGTTGGCACTTAGAAAATATTCGTTAAACTTCAACTGACCTCCAGGGGAAGAGGCCGAATTTTCACTTGTTCTGGCCGACATCGGGAACCAGCCGAGTCGTACCCTTTACGGCGGAACAGCCGTTGGCACTTAGGAAATATTTGCCTTAACTTGGCCGCACTTCCAGGGGAAGAGGCCGAATTTTCACTTGTTCTGGCCGACATCGGGAACCAGCCGAGTGGGACCCTTTACGGCGGAGCAGCCGTTGGCACTTAGGAAATATTCGCCAAAATGTTCCGGACCTCCAGGGGAAGAGGCCGAATTTTCGCTCGTTCGGGCCGACCGGGAGAACCAGCCGGGTCGGACACGTTACGGCGCAACAGCCGTTAGCACTTAGAAAATATTTGCCAAAATGTTCCGGACTTCCAGGGGAAGAGGCCGGATTTTCACTTGTTCTGGCCGACATCGGGAACCAGCCGAGTCGGACCCTTTAAGGCTGAGCAGCCGTTGGCACTTAGGAAATATTCGCCTTAACTCGGCCGGACTTCCAGGGGAAGAGGCCGGATTTTCACTTGTTCTGGCCGACATCGGGAACCAGCCGAGTCGGACACTTTAAGGCTGAGCAGCCGTTGGCACTTAGGAAATATTTGCCTTAACTCGGCCGGACTTCCAGGGGAAGAGGCCGGATTTTCACTTGTTCTGGCCGACATCGGGAACCAGCCGAGTCGGACTCTTTACGGCGGAACAGCCGTTGGCACTTAGGAAATATTCGCCGAACTCGGCCGGACTTCCAGGGGAAGAGGCCGAATTTTCACTTGTTCTGGCCGACATCGGGAACCAGCCGAGTCGGACTCTTTACGGCGGAGCAGCCGTTGGCACTTAGGAAATATTTGCCAAAATGTTCCGGACCTCCAGGGGAAGAGGCCGAATATTCACTTGTTCTGGCCGACATCGGGAACCAGCCGAGTCGGACACTTTACGGCGGAGCAGCCGTTGGCACTTAGGAAATATTCGTTAAACTTCAACTGACCTCCAGGGGAAGAGGCCGAATTTCCACTTGTTCTGGCCGACATCGGGAACCAGCCGAGTCGGACGCTTTACGGCGGAGCAGCCGTTGGCACTTAGAAAATATTCGCCGAACTTGGCCGGACTTCCAGGGGAAGAGGCCGGATTTTCACTTGTTCTGGCCGACATCGGGAACCAGCCGAGTCGGACACTTTACGGCGGAGCAGCCGTTGGCACTTAGAAAATATTCGTTAATCTTGAACGGACCTCCAGGGGAAGAGGCCGAATATTCACTTGTTCTGGCCGACATCGGGAACCAGCCGAGTCGGACACTTTAAGGCTGAGCAGCCGTTGGCACTTAGGAAATATTCGCCTTAACTCGGCCGGACTTCCAGGGGAAGAGGCCGGATTTTCACTAGTTCTGGCCGACATCGGGAACCAGCCGAGTCGGACTCTTTACGGCGGAACAGCCGTTGGCACTTAGGAAATATTTGCCTTAACTCGGCCGGACTTCCAGGGGAAGAGGCCGGATTTTCACTTGTTCTGGCCGACATCGGGAACCAGCCGAGTCGGACACTTTAAGGCTGAGCAGCCGTTGGCACTTAGGAAATATTTGCCTTAACTCGGCCGGACTTCCAGGGGAAGAGGCCGGATTTTCACTTGTTCTGGCCGACATCGGGAACCAGCCGAGTCGGACTCTTTACGGCGGAACAGCCGTTGGCACTTAGGAAATATTCGCCGAACTCGGCCGGACTTCCAGGGGAAGAGGCCGATTTTTCACTTGTTCTGGCCGACATCGGGAACCAGCCGAGTCGGACACTTTAAGGCTGAGCAGCCGTTGGCACTTAGGAAATATTCGCCTTAACTCGGCCGGACTTCCAGGGGAAGAGGCCGGATTTTCACTAGTTCTGGCCGACATCGGGAACCAGCCGAGTCGGACTCTTTACGGCGGAACAGCCGTTGGCACTTGGGAAATATTCGCCGAACTCGGCCGGACTTCCAGGGGAAGAGGCCGATTTTTCACTTGTTCTGGCCGACATCGGGAACCAGCCGAGTCGGACCCTTTACGGCGGAACAGCCGTTGGCACTTAGGAAATATTTGCCTTAACTCGGCCGGACTTCCAGGGGAAGAGGCCGAATTGTCACTTGTTCTGGCCGACATCGGGAACCAGCCGAGTCGGGCCCTTTAAGGCTGAGCAGCCGTTGGCACTTAGGAAATATTTGCCTTAACTCGGCCGGACTTCCAGGGGAAGAGGCCGGATTTTCACTTGTTCTGGCCGACATCGGGAACCAGCCGAGTCGGACTCTTTACGGCGGAACAGCCGTTGGCACTTAGGAAATATTCGCCGAACTCGGCCGGACTTCCAGGGGAAGAGGCCGATTTTTCACTTGTTCTGGCCGACATCGGGAACCAGCCGAGTCGGACCCTTTACGGCGGAACAGCCGTTGGCACTTAGGAAATATTTGCCTTAACTCGGCCGGACTTCCAGGGGAAGAGGCCGAATTTTCACTTGTTCTGGCCGACATCGGGAACCAGCCGAGTCGGGCCCTTTAAGGCTGAGCAGCCGTTGGCACTTAGGAAATATTTGCCTTAACTCGGCCGGACTTCCAGGGGAAGAGGCCGGATTTTCACTTGTTCTGGCCGACATCGGGAACCAGCCGAGTCGGACTCTTTACGGCGGAACAGCCGTTGGCACTTAGGAAATATTCGCCGAACTCGGCCGGACTTCCAGGGGAAGAGGCCGATTTTTCACTTGTTCTGGCCGACATCGGGAACCAGCCGAGTCGGACCCTTTACGGCGGAACAGCCGTTGGCACTTAGGAAATATTTGCCTTAACTCGGCCGGACTTCCAGGGGAAGAGGCCGAATTTTCACTTGTTCTGGCCGACATCGGGAACCAGCCGAGTCGGACCCTTTAAGGCTGAGCAGCCGTTGGCACTTAGGAAATATTTGCCTTAACTCGGCCGGACTTCCAGGGGAAGAGGCCGATTTTTCACTTGTTCTGGCCGACCGGGGGAACCAGCCGAGTCGGACACTTTACGGCGGAGCAGCCGTTGGCACTTAGGAAATATTCGCCAAAATGTTCCGGACCTCCAGGGGAAGAGGCCAAATTTTCACTTGTTCTGGCCGACTGGGTGAACCGGCCGAGGCGGACACTTTACGGCGGAGCAGCCGTTGGCACTTAGGAAATATTCGCCAAAATGTTCCGGACCTCCAGGGGAAGAGGCCGAATTTTCACTTGTTCTGGCCGACCGGGGGAACCAGCCGAGGCGGACACTTTACGGCGGAGCAGCCGTTGGCACTTAGAAAATATTCGCCAAAATGTTCCGGACCTCCAGGGAAAGAGGCCGAATTTTCGCTCGTTCGGGCCGACCGGGAGAACCGGCCGAGGCGGACACTTTACGGCGGTTGAGCCGTTGGCACTTAGAAATTATTCAGACTTCCATCAAACACACATCGGCCTTTTGCCGTCACTGCCCGGGATGGGCACCGTGGTAGCTCGGACAGTTCGTGTGACAGCTTCCGCTGGCACTCAGACAATTTTTGAAATGAAAATAAACAGTTCTGCACATACGTGCCGACTATATTTTGCGAAAGGGGGGTAAAGTGATGAGTACACTAAGTGGGGGGACCAAGTACATAAAGCCCACCCCTGGTACCTCAGAGAGGCCGAATTGACACATTTTGTGTCCGACCGCGGGAACCAGCCGAGGCGGACGCTTTTCGGCGCAAGAGCCGTTGGCACTTAGAAAATATTCGTTAATCTTGAACGGACCTCCAGGGGAAGAGGCCGAATTTTCACTTGTTCTGGCCGACATCGGGAACCAGCCGAGGCGGACGCTTTTCGGCGCAAGAGCCGTTGGCACTTAGAAAATATTCGTTAATCTTGAACGGACCTCCAGGGGAAGAGGCCGAATTTTCACTTGTTCTGGCCGACATCGGGAACCAGCCGAGTCGGACGCTTTACGGCGGAGCAGCCGTTGGCACTTAGAAAATATTCGCCAAACTCGACCGGACTTCCAGGGGAAGAGGCCGAATTGTCACTTGTTCTGCCCGACATCGGGAACCAGCCGAGTCGGACACTTTAAGGCGGAGCAGCCGTTGGCACTTAGAAAATATTCCCCAAACTTGAACGGACCTCCAGGGGAAGAGGCCGAATTTTCACCTGTTCTGGCCGACATCGGGAACCAGCCGAGTCGGACGCTTTAAGGCGGAGCAGCCGTTGGCACTTAGAAAATATTCGTTAAACTTGAAAGGACCTCCAGGGGAAGAGGCCGAATTGTCACTTGTTCTGGCCGACATCGGGAACCAGCCGAGTCGGACGCTTTAAGGCGGAGCAGCCGTTGGCACTTAGAAAATATTCGTTAAACTTGAAAGGACCTCCAGGGGAAGAGGCCGAATTGTCACTTGTTCTGGCCGACATCGGGAACCAGCCGAGTCGGACGCTTTAAGGCGGAGCAGCCGTTGGCACTTAGGAAATATTTGCCTTAACTCGGCCGGACTTCCAGGGGAAGAGGCCGAATTTTCACTTGTTCTGGCCGACATCGGGAACCAGCCGAGTCGGACGCTTTACGGCGGAGCAGCCGTTGGCACTTAGAAAATATTCGTTAAACTTCAACTGACCTCCAGGGGAAGAGGCCGAATTTCCACTTGTTCTGGCCGACATCGGGAACCAGCCGAGTCGGACGCTTTACGGCGGAGCAGCCGTTGGCACTTAGAAAATATTCGCCGAACTCGGCCGGACTTCCAGGGGAAGAGGCCGGATTTTCACTTGTTCTGGCCGACATCGGGAACCAGCCGAGTCGGACTCTTTACGGCGGAGCAGCCGTTGGCACTTAGGAAATATTTGCCAAAATGTTCCGGACCTCCAGGGGAAGAGGCCGAATATTCACTTGTTCTGGCCGACATCGGGAACCAGCCGAGTCGGACACTTTACGGCGGAGCAGCCGTTGGCACTTAGGAAATATTCGTTAAACTTCAACTGACCTCCAGGGGAAGAGGCCGAATTTCCACTTGTTCTGGCCGACATCGGGAACCAGCCGAGTCGGACGCTTTACGGCGGAGCAGCCGTTGGCACTTAGAAAATATTCGCCGAACTTGGCCGGACTTCCAGGGGAAGAGGCCGGATTTTCACTTGTTCTGGCCGACATCGGGAACCAGCCGAGTCGGACACTTTACGGCGGAGCAGCCGTTGGCACTTAGAAAATATTCGTTAATCTTGAACGGACCTCCAGGGGAAGAGGCCGAATATTCACTTGTTCTGGCCGACATCGGGAACCAGCCGAGTCGGACTCTTTACGGCGGAACAGCCGTTGGCACTTAGGAAATATTCGCCGAACTCGGCCGGACTTCCAGGGGAAGAGGCCGAATTTTCACTTGTTCTGGCCGACATCGGGAACCAGCCGAGTCGGACTCTTTACGGCGGAGCAGCCGTTGGCACTTAGGAAATATTTGCCAAAATGTTCCGGACCTCCAGGGGAAGAGGCCGAATATTCACTTGTTCTGGCCGACATCGGGAACCAGCCGAGTCGGACACTTTACGGCGGAGCAGCCGTTGGCACTTAGGAAATATTCGTTAAACTTCAACTGACCTCCAGGGGAAGAGGCCGAATTTTCACTTGTTCTGGCCGACATCGGGAACCAGCCGAGTCGGTCTCTTTACGGCGGAGCAGCCGTTGGCACTTAGGAAATATTCGCCGAACTTGGCCGGACCTCCAGGGGAAGAGGCCGAATTTTCACTTGTTCTGGCCGACCGGGGGAACCAGCCGAGGCGGACACTTTACGGCGGAGCAGCCGTTGGCACTTAGAAAATATTCGCCAAAATGTTCCGGACCTCCAGGGAAAGAGGCCGAATTTTCGCTCGTTCGGGCCGACCGGGAGAACCGGCCGAGGCGGACACTTTACGGCGGTTGAGCCGTTGGCACTTAGAAATTATTCAGACTTCCATCAAACACACATCGGCCTTTTGCCGTCACTGCCCGGGATGGGCACCGTGGTAGCTCGGACAGTTCGTGTGACAGCTTCCGCTGGCACTTAGACAATTTTTAAAATGAAAATAAACAGTTCTGCACATACGTGCCGACTATATTTTGCGAAAGGGGGGTAAAGTGATGAGTACACTAAGTGGGGGGACCAAGTACATAAAGCCCACCCCTGGTACCTCAGAGAGGCCGAATTGACACATTTTGTGTCCGACCGCGGGAACCAGCCGAGGCGGACGCTTTTCGGCGCAAGAGCCGTTGGCACTTAGAAAATATTCGTTAATCTTGAACGGACCTCCAGGGGAAGAGGCCGAATTTTCACTTGTTCTGGCCGACATCGGGAACCAGCCGAGGCGGACGCTTTTCGGCGCAAGAGCCGTTGGCACTTAGAAAATATTCGTTAATCTTGAACGGACCTCCAGGGGAAGAGGCCGAATTTTCACTTGTTCTGGCCGACATCGGGAACCAGCCGAGTCGGACGCTTTACGGCGGAGCAGCCGTTGGCACTTAGAAAATATTCGTTAATCTTGAACGGACCTCCAGGGGAAGAGGCCGAATTTTCACTTGTTCTGGCCGACATCGGGAACCAGCCGAGTCGGACGCTTTACGGCGGAGCAGCCGTTGGCACTTTGAAAATATTCGTTAAACTTCAACTGACCTCCAGGGGAAGAGGCCGAGTTTCCACTTGTTCTGGCCGACATCGGGAACCAGCCGAGTCGGACACCTTACGGCGGAAGAGCCGATGGCACTTAGAAAAATATTCGTTAAACTTGAACGGACCTCCAGGGGAAGAGGCCGAGATTTTCGCTTGTTCAGGCCGACCGGAGGAACCGGCCGAGTCGGACACCTTACGGCGGAAGAGCCGATGGCACTTAGAAAATATTCGTTAAACTTGACAGGACCTCCAGGGGAAGAGGGCCGAATTTTCGCTCGTTCAGGCCCGACCGGAGGAACCGGCCGAGTCGGACACCTTACGGCGGAAGAGCCGATGGCACTTAGAAATATTCGTTAAACTTGACAGGACCTCCAGGGGAAGAGGCCGAATTTTCGCTCGTTCAGGCCGACCGGAGGAACCGGCCGAGTCGGACACATTACGGCGGAAGAGCCGATGGCACTTAGAAAATATTCGTTAAACTTGACAGGACCCTCCAGGGGAAGAGGCCGAATTTTCGCTCGTTCAGGCCGACCGGAGGAACCGGCCGGGTCGGACACCCTTACGGCGGA
>NW_026061427.1:0-12500 GCF_024217435.2 Syngnathus scovelli
ACGGGACCCCAATTGGCCCGCGGACCAGCCGGCGGGACCCCCGTGACCGCCTATCCGCCTTGGCCGGTTCCCCGGCCGGCCACGGATGGCGAGAATCCGGCCTCCTCGCCCGGAGCGCTCGTCGGCTTCGGCGAAAAATGCACTAAGTGCCAAACCCCATTCATTTACAATAGCGTGTCCGCCAGAGGGCGCAGTTCCCCCCGCGGACCGGCCGGCGGGACCTCCGTGACCGCCTATCCGCCTGGCGGTGGCTGCGGGCCGGCGCGAATTCCGGGCCGCGACCGCTAACTTACGGGACCCCGATTGGCCCGCGGACCAGCCGGCGGGACCTCCGTGACCGCCTATCCGCCTGCGCTGGTTCCCCGGCCGGCGCGAATTCCGGGCCGCGACCGCTAACTTACGGGACCCCGATTGGCCCGCGGACCAGCCGGCGGGACCTCCGTGACCGCCTATCCGCCTGCGCTGGTTCCCCGGCCGGCGCGAATTCCGGGCCGCGACCGCTAACTTACGGGACCCCGATTGGCCCGCGGACCAGCCGGCGGGACCTCCGTGACCGCCTATCCGCCTGCGCTGGTTCCCCGGCCGGCGCGAATTCCGGGCCGCGACCGCTAACTTACGGGACCCCGATTGGCCCGCGGACCAGCCGGCGGGACCTCCGTGACCGCCTATCCGCCTGCGCTGGTTCCCCGGCCGGCGCGAATTCCGGGCCGCGACCGCTAACTTACGGGACCCCGATTGGCCCGCGGACCAGCCGGCGGGACCTCCGTGACCGCCTATCCGCCTGCGCTGGTTCCCCGGCCGGCGCGAATTCCGGGCCGCGACCGCTAATTTACGGGACCCCAATTGGCCCGCGGACCAGCCGGCGGGACCTCCGTGACCGCCTATCCGCCTTCGCTGGTTCCCCGGTCGGCGTGTATTCCGGGCCGCGGCCGCTCACTTACGGGACCAAAATTGGCCCGCGGACCAGCCGGCGGGACCTCCGTGACCGCCTATCCGCCTGCGCTGGTTCCCCGGCCGGCGTGGATTCCGGACCGCGACCGCTAAATTACGGGACCCAAATTGGCCCGCGGACCAGCCGGCGGGACATCCGTGACCGCCTATCCGCCTTCGCTGGTTCCCCGGTCGGCCACAGATGACGAATATTCGGCCTCTCGCTCTGGAAGTCCTGCCGACTTAGCCGAAAATTTTCTAAGTGCCATCGGCTCTCGCTCGGAAAAGTGTCCGCCTCGTCTGGTTCCCCAGCTCGGCCTCAGAATTCGAAAATTCGGCCTCTCTGAGGTACCAGGGGTGGGCTTTATGTACTTGGTCCCCCCAGTTAGTGTACTCATCACTTTACCCCCCTTTCGCAAAATATAGTCGGCACGTATGTGCAGAACTGTTTATTTTCATTTTAAAAATTTTCTAAGTGCCAGCGGAAGCTGTCACACGAACTGTCCGAGCTACCACGGTGCCCATCCCGGGCAGTGACGGCAAAAGGCCGATGTGTGTTTGATGGAAGTCTGAATAATTTCTAAGTGCCAACGGCTCAACCGCCGTAAAGTGTCCGCCTCGGCTGGTTCTCCCGGTCGGCCCGAACGAGCGAAAATTCGGCCTCTTCCCCTGGAGGTCCGGAACATTTTGGCGAATATTTTCAAAGTGCCAACGGCTGTTGCGCCGTAAAGTGTCCGCCTCGGCTGGTTCTCCCGGTCGGCCCGAACGAGCGAAAATTCGGCCTCTTCCCCTGGAGGTCCGGAACATTTTGGCGAATATTTTCAAAGTGCCAACGGCTGTTGCGCCGTAAAGTGTCCGACCCGGCCGGTTCCTCCGGTCGGCCCGAACGAGCGAAAATTCGGCCTCTTCCCCTGGAGGTCCGGAACATTTTGGCGAATATTTTCAAAGTGCCAACGGCTGTTGCGCCGTAAAGTGTCCGACCCGGCCGGTTCCTCCGGTCGGCCCGAACGAGCGAAAATTCGGCCTCTTCCCCTGGAGGTCCGGAACATTTTGGCGAATATTTTCAAAGTGCCAACGGCTGTTGCGCCGTAACGTGTCCGACCCGGCCGGTTCCTCCGGTCGGCCCGAACGAGCGAAAATTCGGCCTCTTCCCCTGGAGGTCCGGAACATTTTGGCGAATATTTTCAAAGTGCCAACGGCTGTTGCGCCGTAACGTGTCCGACCCGGCTGGTTCCTCCGGTCGGCTTGAACGAGCGAAAATTCGGCCTCTTCCCCTGGAGGTCCGGAACATTTTGGCGAATATTTTCAAAGTGCCAACGGCTGTTGCGCCGTAACGTGTCCGACCCGGCTGGTTCCTCCGGTCGGCTTGAACGAGCGAAAATTCGGCCTCTTCCCCTGGAGGTCCGGAACATTTTGGCGAATATTTTCAAAGTGCCAACGGCTGTTGCGCCGTAACGTGTCCGACCCGGCCGGTTCCTCCGGTCGGCCCGAACGAGCGAAAATTCGGCCTCTTCCCCTGGAGGTCCGGAACATTTTGGCGAATATTTTCAAAGTGCCAACGGCTGTTGCGCCGTAACGTGTCCGACCCGGCTGGTTCCTCCGGTCGGCTTGAACGAGCGAAAATTCGGCCTCTTCCCCTGGAGGTCCGGAACATTTTGGCGAATATTTTCAAAGTGCCAACGGCTGTTGCGCCGTAACGTGTCCGACCCGGCTGGTTCCTCCGGTCGGCTTGAACGAGCGAAAATTCGGCCTCTTCCCCTGGAGGTCCGGAACATTTTGGCGAATATTTTCAAAGTGCCAACGGCTGTTGCGCCGTAACGTGTCCGACCCGGCCGGTTCCTCCGGTCGGCCCGAACGAGCGAAAATTCGGCCTCTTCCCCTGGAGGTCCGGAACATTTTGGCGAATATTTTCAAAGTGCCAACGGCTGTTGCGCCGTAACGTGTCCGACCCGGCTGGTTCCTCCGGTCGGCCCGAACGAGCGAAAATTCGGCCTCTTCCCCTGGAGGTCCGGACGACTTTGGCGAATATTTTCTAAGTGCGAACGGCTGTTGCGCCGTAACGTGTCCGACCCGGCCGGTTCCTCCGGTCGGCCCGAACGAGCGAAAATTCGGCCTCTTCCCCTGGAGGTCCTGTGAAGTTTAACGAATATTTTCTAAGTGCGAACGGCTGTTGCGCCGTAACGTGTCCGACCCGGCCGGTTCCTCCGGTCGGCCCGAACGAGCGAAAATTCGGCCTCTTCCCCTGGAGGTCCGGACGACTTTGACGAATATTTTCTAAGTGCCAACGGCTGTTCCGCCGTAACGTGTCCGACCCGGCCGGTTCCTCCGGTCGGCCTGAACAAGTGAAAATTCGGCCTCTTCCCCTGGAGGTCCGGAACATTTTGGCGAATATTTTCTAAGTGCCATCGGCTCTTCCGCCGTAAGGTGTCCGACCCGGCCGGTTCCTCCGGTCGGCCTGAACGAGCGAAAATTCGGCCTCTTCCCCTGGAGGTCCTGTCAAGTTTAACGAATATTTTCTAAGTGCCATCGGCTCTTCCGCCGTAATGTGTCCGACTCGGCCGGTTCCTCCGGTCGGCCTGAACGAGCGAAAATTCGGCCTCTTCCCCTGGAGGTCCTGTCAAGTTTAACGAATATTTTCTAAGTGCCATCGGCTCTTCCGCCGTAAGGTGTCCGACTCGGCCGGTTCCTCCGGTCGGCCTGAACGAGCGAAAATTCGGCCTCTTCCCCTGGAGGTCCTGTCAAGTTTAACGAATATTTTCTAAGTGCCATCGGCTCTTCCGCCGTAAGGTGTCCGACTCGGCCGGTTCCTCCGGTCGGCCTGAACGAGCGAAAATTCGGCCTCTTCCCCTGGAGGTCCTGTCAAGTTTAACGAATATTTTCTAAGTGCCATCGGCTCTTCCGCCGTAAGGTGTCCGACTCGGCCGGTTCCTCCGGTCGGCCTGAACAAGTGAAAATTCGGCCTCTTCCCCTGGAGGTCCGGAACATTTTGGCGAATATTTTCTAAGTGCCATCGGCTCTTCCGCCGTAAGGTGTCCGACTCGGCCGGTTCCTCCGGTCGGCCTGAACGAGCGAAAATTCGGCCTCTTCCCCTGGAGGTCCTGTCAAGTTTAACGAATATTTTCTAAGTGCCATCGGCTCTTCCGCCGTAAAGCGTCCGACTCGGCTGGTTCCCGATGTCGGCCAGAACAAGTGGAAATTCGGCCTCTTCCCCTGGAGGTCAGTTGAAGTTTAACGAATATTTTCTAAGTGCCAACGGCTGCTCCGCCGTAAAGCGTCCGACTCGGCTGGTTCCCGATGTCGGCCAGAACAAGTGAAAATTCGGCCTCTTCCCCTGGAGGTCCGTTCAAGATTAACGAATATTTCCTAAGTGCCAACGGCTGCTCCGCCGTAAAGCGTCCGACTCGGCTGGTTCCCGATGTCGGCCAGAACAAGTGAAAATTCGGCCTCTTCCCCTGGAGGTCCGTTCAAGATTAACGAATATTTTCTAAGTGCCAACGGCTCTTGCGCCGAAAAGCGTCCGCCTCGGCTGGTTCCCGCGGTCGGACACAAAATGTGTCAATTCGGCCTCTCTGAGGTACCAGGGGTAGGCTTTATGTACTTGGTCCCCCCAGTTAGTGTACTCATCACTTTACCCCCCTTTCGCAAAATATAGTCGGCACGTATGTGCAGAACTGTTTATTTTCATTTTAAAAATTGTCTAAGTGCCAGCGGAAGCTGTCACACGAACTGTCCGAGCTACCACGGTGCCCATCCCGGGCAGTGACGGCAAAAGGCCGATGTGTGTTTGATGGAAGTCTGAATAATTTCTAAGTGCCAACGGCTCAACCGCCGTAAAGTGTCCGCCTCGGCCGGTTCTCCCGGTCGGCCCGAACGAGCGAAAATTCGGCCTCTTTCCCTGGAGGTCCGGAACATTTTGGCGAATATTTTCTAAGTGCCAACGGGTGCTCCGCCGTAAAGTGTCCGCCTCGGCTGGTTCCCCCGGTCGGCCAGAACAAGTGAAAATTCGGCCTCTTCCCCTGGAGGTCCGGAACATTTTGGCGAATATTTCCTAAGTGCCAACGGCTCAACCGCCGTAAAGTGTCCGCCTCGGCCGGTTCTCCCGGTCGGCCCGAACGAGCGAAAATTCGGCCTCTTTCCCTGGAGGTCCGGAACATTTTGGCGAATATTTTCTAAGTGCCAACGGGTGCTCCGCCGTAAAGTGTCCGCCTCGGCCGGTTCCCCCGGTCGGCCAGAACAAGTGAAAATTCGGCCTCTTCCCCTGGAGGTCCGGAACATTTTGGCGAATATTTCCTAAGTGCCAACGGCTGCTCCGCCGTAAAGTGTCCGCCTCGGCCGGTTCACCCGGTCGGCCAGAACAAGTGAAAAATCGGCCTCTTCCCCTGGAAGTCCGGCCGAGTTAAGGTAAATATTTCCTAAGTGCCAACGGCTGCTCAGCCTTAAAGTGTCCGACTCGGCTGGTTCCCGATGTCGGCCAGAACAAGTGAAAATCCGGCCTCTTCCCCTGGAAGTCCGGCCGAGTTAAGGCAAATATTTCCTAAGTGCCAACGGCTGCTCCGCCGTAAAGTGTCCGACTCGGCTGGTTCCCGATGTCGGCCAGAACAAGTGAAAATCCGGCCTCTTCCCCTGGAAGTCCGGCCAAGTTCGGCGAATATTTCCTAAGTGCTAACGGCTGCTCCGCCGTAAAGAGACCGACTCGGCTGGTTCCCGATGTCGGCCAGAACAAGTGAAAATTCGGCCTCTTCCCCTGGAGGTCAGTTGAAGTTTAACGAATATTTCCTAAGTGCCAACGGCTGCTCCGCCGTAAAGTGTCCGACTCGGCTGGTTCCCGATGTCGGCCAGAACGAGTGAATATTCGGCCTCTTCCCCTGGAGGTCCGGAACATTTTGGCGAATATTTCCTAAGTGCCAACGGCTGTTCCGCCGTAAAGAGTCCGACTCGGCTGGTTCCCGATGTCGGCCAGAACAAGTGAAAAATCGGCCTCTTCCCCTGGAAGTCCGGCCGAGTTAAGGCAAATATTTCCTAAGTGCCAACGGCTGTTCCGCCGTAAAGGGTCCGACTCGGCTGGTTCCCGATGTCGGCCAGAACAAGTGAAAAATCGGCCTCTTCCCCTGGAAGTCCGGCCGAGTTAAGGCAAATATTTCCTAAGTGCCAACGGCTGCTCCGCCGTAAAGCGTCCGACTCGGCTGGTTCCCGATGTCGGCCAGAATAAGTGGAAATTCGGCCTCTTCCCCTGGAGGTCCGTTCAAGATTAACGAATATTTTCTAAGTGCCAACGGCTGCTCCGCCGAAAAGCGTCCGACTCGGCTGGTTCCCGATGTCGGCCAGAACAAGTGAAAATTCGGCCTCTTCCCCTGGAGGTCAGTTGAAGTTTAACGAATATTTTCTAAGTGCCAACGGCTGTTCCGCCGTAAAGAGTCCGACTCGGCTGGTTCCCGATGTCGGCCAGAACAAGTGAAAATTCGGCCTCTTCCCCTGGAGGTCAGTTGAAGTTTAACGAATATTTTCTAAGTGCCAACGGCTGTTCCGCCGTAAAGAGTCCGACTCGGCTGGTTCCCGATGTCGGCCAGAACAAGTGAAAATTCGGCCTCTTCCCCTGGAAGTCCGGCCGAGTTAAGGCAAATATTTCCTAAGTGCCAACGGCTGTTCCGCCGTAAAGAGTCCGACTCGGCTGGTTCCCGATGTCGGCCAGAACAAGTGAAAAATCGGCCTCTTCCCCTGGAAGTCCGGCCGAGTTAAGGCAAATATTTCCCAAGTGCCAACGGCTGTTCCGCCGTAAAGGGTCCGACTCGGCTGGTTCCCGATGTCGGCCAGAACAAGTGAAAAATCGGCCTCTTCCCCTGGAAGTCCGGCCAAGTTCGGCGAATATTTCCTAAGTGCCAACGGCTGTTCCGCCGTAAAGAGTCCGACTCGGCTGGTTCCCGATGTCGGCCAGAACAAGTGAAAATTCGGCCTCTTCCCCTGGAAGTCCGGCCGAGTTAAGGCAAATATTTCCTAAGTGCCAACGGCTGTTCCGCCGTAAAGAGTCCGACTCGGCTGGTTCCCGATGTCGGCCAGAACAAGTGAAAAATCGGCCTCTTCCCCTGGAAGTCCGGCCAAGTTCGGCGAATATTTCCTAAGTGCCAACGGCTGTTCCGCCGTAAAGAGTCCGACTCGGCTGGTTCCCGATGTCGGCCAGAACAAGTGAAAATTCGGCCTCTTCCCCTGGAAGTCCGGCCGAGTTAAGGCAAATATTTCCTAAGTGCCAACGGCTGTTCCGCCGTAAAGAGTCCGACTCGGCTGGTTCCCGATGTCGGCCAGAACAAGTGAAAATCCGGCCTCTTCCCCTGGAAGTCCGGCCGAGTTAAGGCGAATATTTCCTAAGTGCCAACGGCTGCTCAGCCTTAAAGTGTCCGACTCGGCTGGTTCCCGATGTCGGCCAGAACAAGTGAAAATCCGGCCTCTTCCCCTGGAAGTCCGGCCGAGTTAAGGCGAATATTTCCTAAGTGCCAACGGCTGCTCAGCCTTAAAGTGTCCGACTCGGCCGGTTCCCGATGTCGGCCAGAACAAGTGAAAATCCGGCCTCTTCCCCTGGAAGTCCGGCCGAGTTAAGGCAAATATTTCCTAAGTGCCAACGGCTGTTCCGCCGTAAAGGGTCCGACTCGGCTGGTTCCCGATGTCGGCCAGAACAAGTGAAAAATCGGCCTCTTCCCCTGGAAGTCCGGCCGAGTTCGGCGAATATTTCCTAAGTGCCAACGGCTGTTCCGCCGTAAAGAGTCCGACTCGGCTGGTTCCCGATGTCGGCCAGAACAAGTGAAAATCCGGCCTCTTCCCCTGGAAGTCCGGCCGAGTTAAGGCGAATATTTCCTAAGTGCCAACGGCTGCTCCGCCGTAAAGCGTCCGACTCGGCTGGTTCCCGATGTCGGCCAGAATAAGTGGAAATTCGGCCTCTTCCCCTGGAGGTCAGTTGAAGTTTAACGAATATTTTCTAAGTGCCAACGGCTGCTCCGCCTTAAAGCGTCCGACTCGGCTGGTTCCCGATGTCGGCCAGAACAAGTGAAAATTCGGCCTCTTCCCCTGGAGGTCCGTTCAAGTTTGGGGAATATTTTCTAAGTGCCAACGGCTGCTCCGCCTTAAAGCGTCCGACTCGGCTGGTTCCCGATGTCGGCCAGAACAGGTGAAAATTCGGCCTCTTCCCCTGGAGGTCCGTTCAAGTTTGGCGAATATTTTCTAAGTGCCAACGGCTGCTCCGCCTTAAAGTGTCCGACTCGGCTGGTTCCCGATGTCGGGCAGAACAAGTGACAATTCGGCCTCTTCCCCTGGAAGTCCGGCCGAGTTTGGCGAATATTTTCTAAGTGCCAACGGCTGCTCCGCCGTAAAGAGTCCGACTCGGCTGGTTCCCGATGTCGGCCAGAAAAAGTGACAATTCGGCCTCTTCCCCTGGAGGTCCTTTGAAGTTTAGCGAATATTTTCTAAGTGCCAACGGCTCTTGCGCCGAAAAGCGTCCGCCTCGGCTGGTTCCCGCGGTCGGCCGTAATAGGCGAAAATTCGGCCTCTTCCCCTGGAGCGACCTCCAAATTTGGGCGAAATTTTTTCTAAGTGCCTAAAGGTACCAGGGGTTTGGGTACCAGGGGTGCATTACCAACTGGTCTTTTGTCAACCCATGTACTTTTTCTAGAGTACATGGGTTGGTCCCCCCACTTAGTGTACTCATCACTTTACCCCCCTTTCGCAAAATATAGTCAGAACGAGCATGGGGGACGCAATTGTTTTCCATGCAAATCAATTGGGCCTGGTCCGAGCGCTGGTAACGGCCGCCAGCAAGCGTCCCCTGCTCGGATAGCAGAACTGAAGAAGGCACGGCACTTCCAGAGAGAGAGAGAAAATTTTCTAAGTGCCACATTTCTCAAAAATTTTCAAAGTGCCACATCTCTCAAAAAATTTCTAAGTGCCACATCTCTCAAAAAATTTCTAAGTGCCACATCTCTCAAAAACTTTCAAAGTGCCACATCTCTCAAAAACTTTCAAAGTGCCACATCTCTGAAAAACTTTCTAAGTGCCACGTCTCTGAAAAATTTTCTAAGTGCCACAGCACGGCTGTGAAATATTCAAAGTCCTACAGGCATTGGCAGAATGCGCGGACGGCCGTCTGCTCCCGGCGGCCGCCGCGAAGCTACTACCCCCTCCCGGGGACGGCTGTCTGCTCCCGGCAGCCGTCCTTACCCCCCTCCCCCGTTTGCACCGCCTGAAGTTAGACCCGCCTTGGTAGGGCCCCCACCGGCCCCGGCTCGCCGGCGTTGGGTGGACGGTTCCTGCCCACTTGCGGGTCCCGGTCGCTTGGCAACCGACCGGGGAGGACCAGCCGCCTCCTTAAACACAGGCTGGAAGGGAAATCCGGTCAAGCTACGGAGGACCGGCCGCCTCCTTAAACACAGGCCGGAAGGGAAATCCGATCAAGCTACGGAGGACCGGTCGCCTCCCTAAACACAGGCCGGGCAAAAATCTGCGAATGGGCCCGTCAAGGGTAGTGGGTCATCCAAGGTGGGAGGTACCGGCCGCCTCCTTAAACACAGGCCGGGCAAAAATCTGCGAATGGCCCGTCAAGGGTTGTTGGTCATCCAAGGAGGGAGGTACCGGCCGCCTCCTTAAACACAGGCCGGGCAAAAATCTGCGAATGGCCCGTCAAGGGTTGTTGGTCATCCAAGGAGGGAGGTACCGGCCGCCTCCTTAAACACAGGCCGGGCAAAAATCTGCGAATGGCCCGTCAAGGGTTGTTGGTCATCCAAGGAGGGAGGTACCGGCCGCCTCCTTAAACACAGGCCGGGCAAAAATCTGCGAACGGCCCGTCAAGGGTTCTGTCTCATCCAAGAAAGGGGTACCGGCCGCCTCAGAGGCCGGAGCGAAGGGGGCGAAAGGCTGTCGATGGGGAAGGATCGGGGCCACGGCTAATCTAGCGATGCCCGCGTCGGGCGGTCACTCCGACGAATGAGCGGGGCCGAATCCGGCGCGAGGCGGCCTTCAGGCACGTGGTTCGAGACGACCTCACCCGGCTCTAGCCCGGAGGATCGGAGGCAACGGCCGTCTCCTTAAGCTAAGGCCGGACGAAAATCTGCGGATGCGGTCCATCCAAGGCAGACGGAGGTACCGGCCGCCTCGGTAAATAAAGCCCGGGCAAAAATCTGCGAACGGCCCGTCAAGGGTTCTGTCTCATCCAAGAAAGGGGTACCGGCCGCCTCAGAGGCCGGAGCGAAGGGGGCGAAAGGCTGTCGATGGGGAAGGATCGGGGCCACGGCTAATCTAGCGATGCCCGCGTCGGGCGGTCACTCCGACGAATGAGCGGGGCCGAATCCGGCGTAGGCGGCCTTCAGGCACGTGGTTCGAGACGACCTCACCCGGCTCTAGCCCGGAGGATCGGAGGCAACGGCCGTCTCCTTAAGCTAAGGCCGGACGAAAATCTGCGGATGCGGTCCATCCAAGGCAGACGGAGGTACCGGCCGCCTCGGTAAATAAAGCCCGGGCAAAAATCTGCGAACGGCCCGTCAAGGGTTCTCTCTCATCCAAGAAAGGGGTACCGGCCGCCTCAGAGGCCGGAGCGAAGGGGGCGAAAGGCTGTCGATGGGGAAGGATCGGGGCCACGGCTAATCTAGCGATGCCCGCGTCGGGCGGTCACTCCGACGAATGAGCGGGGCCGAATCCGGCGTAGGCGGCCTTCAGGCACGTGGTTCGAGACGACCTCACCCGGCTCTAGCCCGGAGGATCGGAGGCAACGGCCGTCTCCTTAAGCTAAGGCCGGACGAAAATCTGCGGATGCGGTCCATCCAAGGCAGACGGAGGTACCGGCCGCCTCGGTAAATAAAGCCCGGGCAAAAATCTGCGAACGGCCCGTCAAGGGTTCTGTCTCATCCAAGAAAGGGGTACCGGCCGCCTCAGAGGCCGGAGCGAAGGGGGCGAAAGGCTGTCGATGGGGAAGGATCGGGGCCACGGCTAATCTAGCGATGCCCGCGTCGGGCGGTCACTCCGACGAATGAGCGGGGCCGAATCCGGCGTAGGCGGCCTTCAGGCACGTGGTTCGAGACGACCTCACCCGGCTCTAGCCCGGAGGATCGGAGGCAACGGCCGTCTCCTTAAGCTAAGGCCGGACGAAAATCTGCGGATGCGGTCCATCCAAGGCAGACGGAGGTACCGGCCGCCTCGGTAAACAAAGCCCGGGCAAAAATCTGCGAATGGTCCGTCAAGGATTCTGGCTCATCCAAGGTGGGGGTACCGGCCGCCTCTATTAACAGGCCGGAGTACAGGGGGCGAAAGGCTGTCGATGGGGAAGGATCGGGGCCACGGCTAATCTAGCGATGCCCGCGTCGGGCGGTCACTCCGACGAATGAGCGGGGCCGAATCCGGCGCGAGGCGGCCTTCAGGCACGTGGTTCGAGACGACCTCACCCGGCTCTAGCCCGGAGCGAATATCATCTCCAAGGTGTGGAGGCAACGGCCGTCTCCTTAAGCTAAGGCCGGACGAAAATCTGCGGATGCGGTCCATCCAAGGCAGACGGAGGTACCGGCCGCCTCGGTAAACAGAGGCCGGGCGAAAATCTGCGAATGGTCCGTTAAGGATTCTCTCTCATCCAAGGAAGGGGTACCGGCCGCCTCTATTAACAGGCCGGAGCACAGGGGGCGAAAGGCTGTCGATGGGGAAGGATCGGGGCCACGGCTAATCTAGCGATGCCCGCGTCGGGCGGTCACTCCGACGAATGAGCGGGGCCGAATCCGGCGCGAGGCGGCCTTCAGGCACGTGGTTCGAGACGACCTCACCCGGCTCTAGCCCGGAGCGAAAAAACAACACTCTTATAACCTGACCGACATGCGCCCATGACCCGCCTTGGTAGGGCCCCCACCGGCCCCGGCTACCGCCGGCGTTGGGTGGACGGTTCCTCCCCACTTGCGGGTCGCACTCCAGCGCTACGGCCGCCGCGCGAGCGCGCGCCCCGCGCCGCCCGCGCAGGCCTAGCGCGAACCGTACGGCAGCGAAACCGAGACGCCCCGGCTCAACCTCACCCAGAGGCCATCCACGGAGGCCGAGCGCGCGATCCGACTTGCGGCACGCCACGTGGGCGTCCGCCGGCCGCGCCGGTCGACCGCGAAACCGATTTCTCAAAGACCAAGCCCGAGTCCCAACCTCCGCACATATCCGCACACGCCTTCCCGACCACCGCGAAGCGGGAGGCGTCTATCGTGGCCGCCGGGGCGTATGACCCCTCCGCGTGAGGCGTGCGGGCTCGGGGGGGCCGCAACGACCGAGTCTGACTCGGACGGGGCGCAGCTTCCCTCCCGGTCGCAGCATCAGCGCCGAACGCGCGACGTCACCAGCCCCCCGGAACGGTTCGTCGGGAGCGCGGCAATGGCCCACATCTCACCTCGCCAGCCGGCCGCAGCGGGCCGCGCCGAACCGAGTCTGACTCGGGGTGCGCACAGTCCCGTCTGGGTCACGGAGGCGACGAGCTGTGACCGCCACCGTCGCCCCTTCGTCCTTCCGGATCCCCCCAGCGCCGGCAAAACTCCGCATCCTGGCCGCATCGCGTGACCGGGCGGGCCGCAACGACC
>NW_026061427.1:22500-31739 GCF_024217435.2 Syngnathus scovelli
CGCAACACGCACTTTCCGCCGGACACCGACGGAGGCAACGTCCCCCTCCTGCGGTGACAAAAAAAATCCACCCCTGGTACCTAAAAATTTCTCCAGCGGCGGGCCCCTGGCCTAAACTTTCTCCGGGCCGCGCAACACGCACTTTCCGCCGGACACCGACGGAGGCAACGTCCCCCTCCTGCGGTGACAAAAAAAATCCACCCCTGGTACCTAAAAATTTCTCCAGCGGCGGGCCCCTGGCCTAAACTTTCTCCGGCCCGCGCAACACGCACTTTCCGTCGGACACGGACGGAGGCAACGTCCCCCTCCTGCGGTGACAAAAAAAATCCACCCCTGGTACCTAAAAAATTCTCCAGCGGCGGGCCCCTGGCCTAAATTTTCTCCGGCCCGCGCAACACGCACTTTGCGCCGGACGCCGGTCCCAAACCACCACCGCCGACCGCCACAAGGCGACAGCCACCATCCCCAAGCGCCACCCCCGACCGCCACAAGGCGACCGCCACCAGCCGACCGCCACAAGGCGACAGCCACCATCCCCAAGCGCCATCCCCGACCGCCACCCCCCGACCGCCACAAGGCGACCGCCACCAGCCGACCGCCACAAGGCGACAGCCACCATCCCCAAGCGCCACCCCCGACCGCCACAAGGCGACCGCCACCAGCCGACCGCCACAAGGCGACAGCCACCATCCCCAAGCGCCATCCCCGACCGCCACCCCCCGACCGCCACAAGGCGACCGCCACCAGCCGACCGCCACAAGGCGACAGCCACCATCCCCAAGCGCCATCCCCGACCGCCACCCCCCGACCGCCACAAGGCGACCGCCACCAGCCGACCGCCACAAGGCGACAGCCACCATCCCCAAGCGCCACCCCCGACCGCCACAAGGCGACCGCCACCAGCCGACCGCCACAAGGCGACAGCCACCATCCCCAAGCGCCATCCCCGACCGCCACCCCCCGACCGCCACAAGGCGACCGCCACCAGCCGACCGCCACAAGGCGACAGCCACCATCCCCAAGCGCCACCCCCGACCGCCACCAGCCGACCGCCACCAGCCGACCGCCACCATCCCCAAGCGCCATCCCCGACCGCCACCCCCCGACCGCCACAAGGCGACCGCCACAAGGCGACAGCCACCATCGCCAAGCGCCACCCCCGACCGCCACCAGCCGACCGCCACCAGCCGACCGCCACCAGCCGACCGCCACCATCCCCAAGCGCCATCCCCGACCGCCACCCCCCGACCGCCACAAGGCGACCGCCACAAGGCGACAGCCACCATCGCCAAGCGCCACCCCCGACCGCCACCAGCCGACCGCCACCAGCCGACCGCCACCAGCCGACCGCCACCATCCCCAAGCGCCATCCCCGACCGCCACCCCCCGACCGCCACAAGGCGACCGCCACCAGCCGACCGCCACCAGCCGACCGCCACAAGGTGACAGCCACCATCCCCAAGCGCCATCCCCGACCGCCACCCCCCGACCGCCACAAGGCGACCGCCACCAGCCGACCGCCACAAGGCGACAGCCACCATCCCCAAGCGCCACCCCCGACCGCCACCAGCCGACCGCCACCAGCCGACCGCCACAAGGCGACAGCCACCATCCCCAAGCGCCACCCCCGACCGCCACCAGCCGACCGCCACCAGCCGACCGCCACCATCCCCAAGCGCCATCCCCGACCGCCACCCCCCGACCGCCACAAGGCGACCGCCACAAGGCGACAGCCACCATCCCCAAGCGCCACCCCCGACCGCCACAAGGCGACCGCCACCAGCCGACCGCCACCAGCCGACCGCCACCATCCCCAAGCGCCATCCCCAAGCGCCACCCCCGACCGCCACCAGCCGACCGCCACCGGCCGTTCGCGGTGTGCGCCGCCGTTCCCCAAGCACCCTCCGGGACGAAGCCGGAGCCAGAGAATAGCAGCGGCCGTGCGTAAAAGCTGCGGCCGGGCCTCGCGGAAGGTCCCCCGGGCAGCGAGCTGCCGAGCCCCGGCCTCCAGCTTCCACCAGGTAATAGGACCGGGCGCGCGCAAAAGCTGGGGCCGGGCCTGGCGGAAGGTCCTCGGGCATCCAGCGAGATCACACGGCCCCCACCGGAGGCGGCTAGCGCCTCCGTAGAGTAGTGCCGGCCCGCGGAAGCGGCCGCCCGTCAGCCTGCGTTGCCGCTGGTCGAAAAATGCACTAAGTGCCAAACCCCATTCATTTACAACGGCGTGTCCGCCAGAGGGCGCACTTCCCCCGGCGGACCAGCCGGCGGGGCTCGTTAGAGAGTGTATCCGCCTGGCGGTGCCTCCTGGCCGGCCTGGATTCCGGACCGCCACCGCTCACTCGCGGGACCCTAATCGGCCCGCGGACCAGCCGGCGGGACCTCCGTGAAAGCCTATCCGCCTGGCGGTGCCTCCTGGCCGGCCTGGATTCCGGACCGCCACCGCTCACGTCGCGGGACCCTAATCGGCCCGCGGACCAGCCGGCGGGACCTCCGTGAAAGCCTATCCGCCTGGCGGTGCCTCCTGGCCGGCCTGGATTCCGGACCGCCACCGCTCACTCGCGGGACCCTAATCGGCCCGCGGACCAGCCGGCGGGACCTCCGTGAAAGCCTATCCGCCTTGGCCGGTTCCCCGGCCGGCCACGGGTGGCGAGAATCCGGCCTCCTCGCCCGGAGCGCGCTTCGACTTGGGCGAAAAATGCACTAAGTGCCAAACCCCATTCATTTACAACGGCGTGTCCGCCAGAGGGCGCACTTCCTCCGGCCGGCGGGGCTCGTTGGAGAGCGCGTCCGCCTTCGCCGGTTCCCCGGTCGGCCGCGAACGGCGAAAAGCCGGCCTCTTCCCCCGGAGCCCGGTGGGCGAATTTTTTTTTTTTTTTTTTTTTTTTTTTTTTTTCAAAGTGCCAACGGCTCTCGCGCCGCGATGCGTCCGCCTTCGCCGGTTCCCAAGTCGGCCACGAACGGCCAAAAATCGGCCTCTTCCCCGGAGCCCGGTCGGCGAATTTTATTTTATTTTTTTCCAAAGTGCCAACGGCTCTCGCGCCGCGATGCGTCCGCCTTCGCCGGTTCCCCGGTCGGCCACGAACGGCGAAAAATCGGCCCCTTCCCCCGGAGCCCGCATGATTATACGCGATGTTAATATTTATTTAATTATTAAATAAATACATACATATGTTTATTAATAATATACGCGGTGTTGATATGTATTTAATTATTACGTATATTGTGAATAAACTAACGGTGATTTTACACGATTTGACTACATGCGTGACCGTGATATAGTGCCGAGGGCTCCCGCGCCGTCACGCGTCCGCCTCGGCACGTGGGGTACCACGGGTCGCCCGCGGCAGCGAGCGTTCGGCTCGCGGGGGCCCGCGGGGTGTTATTAGGGAGTGCGGCAGCCGTGCCGAGGCTCCGGCCGGCCGCCGGAAGTCCCGCGGGGGAGCGTCGGAGCTCCGCGAGGCCGGCCGGGGAGCCTCTTAGTCATCGCCCGCGCTCGCGGTGGTCCCGGTCGCTTAAAGTGCCGCGGGAGGCGTAGCGATGCGAGTGAGTGTGCGCCAAGTGCGAGAGGCGGTGCATTTACGCGCCGTGTCCGCGAGAGGGAGGCAATTCCCCGTTGCGACCTCCGGGAGATCAGCGGGCCGCCGAAAAGGCTCAGCCGGGGTGCCTGGAGCCTCCTCGGGCGTCGAGTTAGGAGGGGGGCGCGCGGAGAACCGGCTGGATGTCCCCTGGAAGCTCAGCGGGCCGTGGGAAAGGCTTGGCCGGGGTGCCTGGAGCCTCGGCCGGCTTAAAAAGGTGGGAGGGGGGCGCGCGGAGAACCGGCTGGAGGTCCCCTGGAAGCTCAGCGGGCCGTGGGAAAGGCTTGGCCGGGGTGCCTGGAGCCTCGGCCGGCTTAAAAAGTTGGGAGGGGGGCGCGCGGAGAACCGGCTGGAGGTCCCCTGGAAGCTCAGCGGGCCGTTCAAAACGCTTAGCCGAGGTGCCTGGAGCCTCGGCCGGCTTAAAAGTGAGGAGGAAAGCGCGCGGAGAACCGGCCGGAGGTCCCCTGGAAGCTCAGCGGGCCGTGGGAAAAAGCTTAGCCGGGGTGCCGGAAGCCTCGGCCGGCTTAAAACGTGAGGAGGAAAGCACCGGGAGAACCGGCTGGAGGTCTTCTGGAAGCTCAGCGGGCCGTGGAGAAAGCTTAGCCGGGGTGCCGGAAGCCTCGGCCGGCTTAAAATGTGAGGAGGAAACCGGCTGGACGTCTTCTGGAAGATCAGCGGGCCGTGGAAAATGCTAAGCCGAGGTGCTGGTTGTCGAATAAGGCTCCGCCATCTCGTAGAAGGTGCTAATAAAGTTCATATCCGCTCGGCTGGAGGTAATTGGCCAGCGGACCGGCCGGCGGGACCTCCGTGACCGCCTATCCGCCTGGCGGTGCCTCCTGGCCGGCGTGCATTCCGGGCCGCGACCGCTCACTTACGGGACCCTGATTGGCCCGCGGACCGGCCGGCGGGACCTCCGTGACCGCCTATCCGCCTGGCGGTGCCTGCTGGCCGGCGTGCATTCCGGGCCGCGACCGCTCACTTACGGGACCCTGATTGGCCCGCGGACCGGCCGGCGGGACCTCCGTGACAGCCTACCCGCCTGGCGGTGGCTGCTGGCCGGCGCGGATTCCGGGCCGCGACCGCTAACTTACGGGACCCTAATTGGCCCGCGGACCAGCTGGCGGGACCTCCGTGACAGCCTACCCGCCTGGCGGTGCCTCCTGGCCGGCGTGGATTCCGGGCCGCGACCGCTAACTTACGGGACCCTAAACGGCCCGCGGACCAGCTGGCGGGACCTCCGTGACCGCCCATCCGCCTGCCGGTGCCTCCTGGCCGGCGTGGATTCCGGGCCGCGACCGCTAACTTACGGGACCATAAATGGCCCGCGGACCAGCTGGCGGGACCTCCGTGACCGCCTATCCGCCTGGCGGTGCCTCCTGGCCGGCCTGGATTCCGGGCCGCGACCGCTCACCTACGGGACCCTAAATGGCCCGCGGACCAGCCGGCGGGACCTCCGTGACAGCCTATCCGCCTCCCGGTGGCTGCTGGCCGGCGCGGATTCCGGGCCGCGACCGCTAACTTACGGGACCCCAATTGGCCCGCGGACCAGCCGGCGGGACCCCCGTGACCGCCTATCCGCCTTGGCCGGTTCCCCGGCCGGCCACGGATGGCGAGAATCCGGCCTCCTCGCCCGGAGCGCTCGTCGGCTTCGGCGAAAAATGCACTAAGTGCCAAACCCCATTCATTTACAATAGCGTGTCCGCCAGAGGGCGCAGTTCCCCCCGCGGACCGGCCGGCGGGACCTCCGTGACCGCCTATCCGCCTGGCGGTGGCTGCGGGCCGGCGCGAATTCCGGGCCGCGACCGCTAACTTACGGGACCCCGATTGGCCCGCGGACCAGCCGGCGGGACCTCCGTGACCGCCTATCCGCCTGCGCTGGTTCCCCGGCCGGCGCGAATTCCGGGCCGCGACCGCTAACTTACGGGACCCCGATTGGCCCGCGGACCAGCCGGCGGGACCTCCGTGACCGCCTATCCGCCTGCGCTGGTTCCCCGGCCGGCGCGAATTCCGGGCCGCGACCGCTAACTTACGGGACCCCGATTGGCCCGCGGACCAGCCGGCGGGACCTCCGTGACCGCCTATCCGCCTGCGCTGGTTCCCCGGCCGGCGCGAATTCCGGGCCGCGACCGCTAACTTACGGGACCCCGATTGGCCCGCGGACCAGCCGGCGGGACCTTCCGTGACCGCCTATCCGCCTGCGCTGGTTCCCCGGCCGGCGCGAATTCCGGGCCGCGACCGCTAACTTACGGGACCCCGATTGGCCCGCGGACCAGCCGGCGGGACCTCCGTGACCGCCTATCCGCCTGCGCTGGTTCCCCCCGGCCGGCGCGAATTCCGGGCCGCGACCGCTAATTTACGGGACCCCAATTGGCCCGCGGACCAGCCGGCGGGACCTCCGTGACCGCCTATCCGCCTTCGCTGGTTCCCCGGTCGGCGTGTATTCCGGGCCGCGGCCGCTCACTTACGGGACCAAAATTGGCCCGCGGACCAGCCGGCGGGACCTCCGTGACCGCCTATCCGCCTGCGCTGGTTCCCCGGCCGGCGTGGATTCCGGACCGCGACCGCTAAATTACGGGACCCAAATTGGCCCGCGGACCAGCCGGCGGGACATCCGTGACCGCCTATCCGCCTTCGCTGGTTCCCCGGTCGGCCACAGATGACGAATATTCGGCCTCTCGCTCTGGAAGTCCTGCCGACTTAGCCGAAAATTTTCTAAGTGCCATCGGCTCTCGCTCGGAAAAGTGTCCGCCTCGTCTGGTTCCCCAGCTCGGCCTCAGAATTCGAAAATTCGGCCTCTCTGAGGTACCAGGGGTGGGCTTTATGTACTTGGTCCCCCCAGTTAGTGTACTCATCACTTTACCCCCCCTTTCGCAAAATATAGTCGGCACGTATGTGCAGAACTGTTTATTTTCATTTTAAAAATTTTCTAAGTGCCAGCGGAAGCTGTCACACGAACTGTCCGAGCTACCACGGTGCCCATCCCGGGCAGTGACGGCAAAAGGCCGATGTGTGTTTGATGGAAGTCTGAATAATTTCTAAGTGCCAACGGCTCAACCGCCGTAAAGTGTCCGCCTCGGCTGGTTCTCCCGGTCGGGCCCCGAACGAGCGAAAATTCGGCCTCTTCCCCTGGAGGTCCGGAACATTTTGGCGAATATTTTCAAAGTGCCAACGGCTGTTGCGCCGTAAAGTGTCCGCCTCGGCTGGTTCTCCCGGTCGGCCCGAACGAGCGAAAATTCGGCCTCTTCCCCTGGAGGTCCGGAACATTTTGGCGAATATTTTCAAAGTGCCAACGGCTGTTGCGCCGTAAAGTGTCCGACCCGGCCGGTTCCTCCGGTCGGCCCGAACGAGCGAAAATTCGGCCTCTTCCCCTGGAGGTCCGGAACATTTTGGCGAATATTTTCAAAGTGCCAACGGCTGTTGCGCCGTAAAGTGTCCGACCCGGCCGGTTCCTCCGGTCGGCCCGAACGAGCGAAAATTCGGCCTCTTCCCCTGGAGGTCCGGAACATTTTGGCGAATATTTTCAAAGTGCCAACGGCTGTTGCGCCGTAACGTGTCCGACCCGGCCGGTTCCTCGGTCGGCCCGAACGAGCGAAAATTCGGCCTCTTCCCCTGGAGGTCCGGAACATTTTGGCGAATATTTTCAAAGTGCCAACGGGCTGTTGCGCCGTAACGTGTCCGACCCGGCTGGTTCCTCCGGTCGGCTTGAACGAGCGAAAATTCGGCCTCTTCCCCTGGAGGTCCGGAACATTTTGGCGAATATTTTCAAAGTGCCAACGGCTGTTGCGCCGTAACGTGTCCGACCCGGCTGGTTCCTCCGGTCGGCTTGAACGAGCGAAAATTCGGCCTCTTCCCCTGGAGGTCCGGAACATTTTGGCGAATATTTTCAAAGTGCCAACGGCTGTTGCGCCGTAACGTGTCCGACCCGGCCGGTTCCTCCGGTCGGCCCGAACGAGCGAAAATTCGGCCTCTTCCCCTGGAGGTCCGGAACATTTTGGCGAATATTTTCAAAGTGCCAACGGCTGTTGCGCCGTAACGTGTCCGACCCGGCTGGTTCCTCCGGTCGGCTTGAACGAGCGAAAATTCGGCCTCTTCCCCTGGAGGTCCGGAACATTTTGGCGAATATTTTCAAAGTGCCAACGGCTGTTGCGCCGTAACGTGTCCGACCCGGCTGGTTCCTCCGGTCGGCTTGAACGAGCGAAAATTCGGCCTCTTCCCCTGGAGGTCCGGAACATTTTGGCGAATATTTTCAAAGTGCCAACGGCTGTTGCGCCGTAACGTGTCCGACCCGGCCGGTTCCTCCGGTCGGCCCGAACGAGCGAAAATTCGGCCTCTTCCCCTGGAGGTCCGGAACATTTTGGCGAATATTTTCAAAGTGCCAACGGCTGTTGCGCCGTAACGTGTCCGACCCGGCTGGTTCCTCCGGTCGGGCCCCGAACGAGCGAAAATTCGGCCTCTTCCCCTGGAGGTCCGGACGACTTTGGCGAATATTTTCTAAGTGCGAACGGCTGTTGCGCCGTAACGTGTCCGACCCGGCCGGTTCCTCCGGTCGGCCCGAACGAGCGAAAATTCGGCCTCTTCCCTGGAGGTCCTGTGAAGTTTAACGAATATTTTCTAAGTGCGAACGGCTGTTGCGCCGTAACGTGTCCGACCCGGCCGGTTCCTCCGGTCGGCCCGAACGAGCGAAAATTCGGCCTCTTCCCCTGGAGGTCCGGACGACTTTGACGAATATTTTCTAAGTGCCAACGGCTGTTCCGCCGTAACGTGTCCGACCCGGCCGGTTCCTCCGGTCGGCCTGAACAAGTGAAAATTCGGCCTCTTCCCCTGAGGTCCGGAACATTTTGGCGAATATTTTCTAAGTGCCATCGGCTCTTCCGCCGTAAGGTGTCCGACCCGGCCGGTTCCTCCGGTCGGCCTGAACGAGCGAAAATTCGGCCTCTTCCCCTGGAGGTCCTGTCAAGTTTAACGAATATTTTCTAAGTGCCATCGGCTCTTCCGCCGTAATGTGTCCGACTCGGCCGGTTCCTCCGGTCGGCCTGAACGAGCGAAAATTCGGCCTCTTCCCCTGGAGGTCCTGTCAAGTTTAACGAATATTTTCTAAGTGCCATCGGCTCTTCCGCCGTAAGGTGTCCGACTCGGCCGGTTCCTCCGGTCGGCCTGAACGAGCGAAAATTCGGCCTCTTCCCCTGGAGGTCCTGTCAAGTTTAACGAATATTTTCTAAGTGCCATCGGCTCTTCCGCCGTAAGGTGTCCGACTCGGCCGGTTCCTCC
Organism: Syngnathus scovelli; assembly: GCF_024217435.2. Taxonomy (NCBI): domain Eukaryota; kingdom Metazoa; phylum Chordata; class Actinopteri; order Syngnathiformes; family Syngnathidae; genus Syngnathus; species Syngnathus scovelli. The sequence goes on from NW_026061427.1 coordinate 31,344, forward strand.
GGTCGGCCTGAACGAGCGAAAATTCGGCCTCTTCCCCTGGAGGTCCTGTCAAGTTTAACGAATATTTTCTAAGTGCCATCGGCTCTTCCGCCGTAAGGTGTCCGACTCGGCCGGTTCCTCCGGTCGGCCTGAACAAGTGAAAATTCGGCCTCTTCCCCTGGAGGTCCGGAACATTTTGGCGAATATTTTCTAAGTGCCATCGGCTCTTCCGCCGTAAGGTGTCCGACTCGGCCGGTTCCTCCGGTCGGCCTGAACGAGCGAAAATTCGGCCTCTTCCCCCTGGAGGTCCTGTCAAGTTTAACGAATATTTTCTAAGTGCCATCGGCTCTTCCGCCGTAAAGCGTCCGACTCGGCTGGTTCCCGATGTCGGCCAGAACAAGTGGAAATTCGGCCTCT
>NW_026061428.1:0-20000 GCF_024217435.2 Syngnathus scovelli
GGTACCTCCGTCTGCCTTGGATGGACCGCATCCGCAGATTTTCGTCCGGCCTTAGCTTAAGGAGACGGCCGTTGCCTCCACACCTTGGAGATGATATTCGCTCCGGGCTAGAGCCGGGTGAGGTCGTCTCGAACCACGTGCCTGAAGGCCGCCTACGCCGGATTCGGCCCCGCTCATTCGTCGGAGTGACCGCCCGACGCGGGCATCGCTAGATTAGCCGTGGCCCCGATCCTTCCCCATCGACAGCCTTTCGCCCCCTTCGCTCCGGCCTCTGAGGCGGCCGGTACCCCTTTCTTGATGAGACAGAACCCTTGACGGGCCGTTCGCAGATTTTTGCCCGGGCTTTATTTACCGAGGCGGCCGGTACCTCCGTCTGCCTTGGATGGACCGCATCCGCAGATTTTCGTCCGGCCTTAGCTTAAGGAGACGGCCGTTGCCTCCACACCTTGGAGATGATATTCGCTCCGGGCTAGAGCCGGGTGAGGTCGTCTCGAACCACGTGCCTGAAGGCCGCCTACGCCGGATTCGGCCCCGCTCATTCGTCGGAGTGACCGCCCGACGCGGGCATCGCTAGATTAGCCGTGGCCCCGATCCTTCCCCATCGACAGCCTTTCGCCCCCTTCGCTCCGGCCTCTGAGGCGGCCGGTACCCCTTTCTTGGATGAGACAGAACCCTTGACGGGCCGTTCGCAGATTTTTGCCCGGGCTTTATTTACCGAGGCGGCCGGTACCTCCGTCTGCCTTGGATGGACCGCATCCGCAGATTTTCGTCCGGCCTTAGCTTAAGGAGACGGCCGTTGCCTCCGATCCTCCGGGCTAGAGCCGGGTGAGGTCGTCTCGAACCACGTGCCTGAAGGCCGCCTACGCCGGATTCGGCCCCGCTCATTCGTCGGAGTGACCGCCCGACGCGGGCATCGCTAGATTAGCCGTGGCCCCGATCCTTCCCCATCGACAGCCTTTCGCCCCCTGTACTCCGGCCTGTTAATAGAGGCGGCCGGTACCCCCACCTTGGATGAGCCAGAATCCTTGACGGACCATTCGCAGATTTTTGCCCGGGCTTTGTTTACCGAGGCGGCCGGTACCTCCGTCTGCCTTGGATGGACCGCATCCGCAGATTTTCGTCCGGCCTTAGCTTAAGGAGACGGCCGTTGCCTCCGATCCTCCGGGCTAGAGCCGGGTGAGGTCGTCTCGAACCACGTGCCTGAAGGCCGCCTCGCGCCGGATTCGGCCCCGCTCATTCGTCGGAGTGACCGCCCGACGCGGGCATCGCTAGATTAGCCGTGGCCCCGATCCTTCCCCATCGACAGCCTTTCGCCCCCTGTACTCCGGCCTGTTAGTAAGGCGGCCGGTACCCCCCTTTCTTGGATGAGCCAGAATCCTTGACGGACCGTTCGCAGATTTTTGCCCGGCCTGTGTTTAAGGAGGCGGCCGGTACCTCCTTCCTTGGATGACCCACTACCCTTGACGGGCCCATTCGCAGATTTTTGCCCGGCCTGTTAATAGAGGCGGCCGGTACCCCCCTTTCTTGGATGACCTACTACCCTTGACGGGCCATTCGCAGATTTTTGCCCGGCCTGTGTTTAAGGAGGCGGCCGGTACCTCCTTCCTTGGATGACCCACTACCCTTGACGGGCCCATTCGCAGATTTTTGCCCGGCCTGTTAATAGAGGCGGCCGGTACCCCCCTTTCTTGGATGACCTACTACCCTTGACGGGCCATTCGCAGATTTTTGCCCGGCCTGTGTTTAAGGAGGCGGCCGGTACCTCCTTCCTTGGATGACCCACTACCCTTGACGGGCCCATTCGCAGATTTTTGCCCGGCCTGTTAATAGAGGCGGCCGGTACCCCCCTTTCTTGGATGACCTACTACCCTTGACGGGCCATTCGCAGATTTTTGCCCGGCCTGTGTTTAAGGAGGCGGCCGGTACCTCCTTCCTTGGATGACCTTCTACCCTTGACGGGCCATTCGTGGATTTTTGCCCGGCCTGTGTTTAGGGAGGCGACCGGTCCTCCGTAACTTGATCGGATTTCCCTTCCGGCCTGAGTTTATGGAGGCGGCCGGTCCTCCGTAGCTTGATTGGATTTCCCTTCCGGCCTGTGTTTATGGAGGCGGCCGGTCCTCCGTAGCTTGATTGGATTTCCCTTCCGGCCTGAGTTTATGGAGGCGGCCGGTCCTCCGTAGCTTGATCGGATTTCCCTTCCAGCCTGTGTTTAAGGAGGCGGCTGGTCCTCCCCGGTCGGTTGCCAAGCGACCGGGACCCGCAAGTGGGCAGGAACCGTCCACCCAACGCCGGCGAGCCGGGGCCGGTGGGGGCCCTACCAAGGCGGGTCTAACTTCAGGCGGTGCAAACGGGGGAGGGGGGTAAGGACGGCTGCCGGGAGCAGACAGCCGTCCCCGGGAGGGGGTAGTAGCTTCGCGGCGGCCGCCGGGAGCAGACGGCCGTCCGCGGATTCTGCCAATGCCTGTAGGACTTTGAATATTTCACAGCCGTGCTGTGGCACTTAGAAAATTTTTCAGAGATGTGGCACTTAGAAAGTTTTTCAGAGATGTGGCACTTAGAAATTTTTTCAGAGATGTGGCACTTAGAAATTTTTTGAGAGATGTGGCACTTAGAAATTTTTTGAGAGATGTGGCACTTTGAAAATTTTTGAGAAATGTGGCACTTAGAAAATTTTCTCTCTCTCTCTCTGGAAGTGCCGTGCCTTCTTCAGTTCTGCTATCCGAGCAGGGGACGCTTGCTGGCGGCCGTTACCAGCGCTCGGACCAGGCCCAATTGATTTGCATGGAAAACAATTGCGTCCCCCATGCTCGTTCTGACTATATTTTGCGAAAGGGGGGTAAAGTGATGAGTACACTAAGTGGGGGGACCAACCCATGTACTCTAGAAAAAGTACATGGGTTGACAAAAGACCAGTTGGTAATGCACCCCTGGTACCCCAACCCCTGGTACCTTTAGGCACTTAGAAAAAATTTCGCCCAAATTTGGAGGTCGCTCCAGGGGAAGAGGCCGAATTTTCGCCTATTACGGCCGACCGCGGGAACCAGCCGAGGCGGACGCTTTTCGGCGCAAGAGCCGTTGGCACTTAGAAAATATTCGCTAAACTTCAAAGGACCTCCAGGGGAAGAGGCCGAATTGTCACTTTTTCTGGCCGACATCGGGAACCAGCCGAGTCGGACTCTTTACGGCGGAGCAGCCGTTGGCACTTAGAAAATATTCGCCAAACTCGGCCGGACTTCCAGGGGAAGAGGCCGAATTGTCACTTGTTCTGCCCGACATCGGGAACCAGCCGAGTCGGACACTTTAAGGCGGAGCAGCCGTTGGCACTTAGAAAATATTCGCCAAACTTGAACGGACCTCCAGGGGAAGAGGCCGAATTTTCACCTGTTCTGGCCGACATCGGGAACCAGCCGAGTCGGACGCTTTAAGGCGGAGCAGCCGTTGGCACTTAGAAAATATTCGTTAAACTTGAAAGGACCTCCAGGGGAAGAGGCCGAATTGTCACTTGTTCTGGCCGACATCGGGAACCAGCCGAGTCGGACGCTTTACGGCGGAGCAGCCGTTGGCACTTAGAAAATATTCGCCAAAATGTTCCGGACCTCCAGGGGAAGAGGCCAAATTTTCACTTGTTCTGGCCGACTGGGTGAACCGGCCGAGGCGGACACTTTACGGCGGAGCAGCCGTTGGCACTTAGAAAATATTCGTTAAACTTCAACTGACCTCCAGGGGAAGAGGCCGAATTTTCACTTGTTCTGGCCGACATCGGGAACCAGCCAAGTCGGACCCTTTACGGCTGAGCAGCCGTTGGCACTTAGGAAATATTTGCCTTAACTCGGCCGGACTTCCAGGGGAAGAGGCCGGATTTTCACTTGTTCTGGCCGACATCGGGAACCAGCCGAGTCGGACACTTAAAGGCTGAGCAGCCGTTGGCACTTAGGAAATATTTGCCTTAACTCGGCCGGACTTCCAGGGGAAGAGGCCGAATTTTCACTTGTTCTGGCCGACATCGGGAACCAGCCGAGTCGGACGCTTTACGGCGGAGCAGCCGTTGGCACTTAGAAAATATTCGTTAATCTTGAACGGACCTCCAGGGGAAGAGGCCGAATTTTCACTTGTTCTGGCCGACATCGGGAACCAGCCGAGTCGGACTCTTTACGGCGGAACAGCCGTTGGCACTTAGGAAATATTCGCCGAACTCGGCCGGACTTCCAGGGGAAGAGGCCGATTTTTCACTTGTTCTGGCCGACATCGGGAACCAGCCGAGTCGGACTCTTTACGGCGGAGCAGCCGTTGGCACTTAGGAAATATTTGCCAAAATGTTCCGGACCTCCAGGGGAAGAGGCCGAATATTCACTTGTTCTGGCCGACATCGGGAACCAGCCGAGTCGGACACTTTACGGCGGAGCAGCCGTTGGCACTTAGGAAATATTCGTTAAACTTCAACTGACCTCCAGGGGAAGAGGCCGAATTTTCACTTGTTCTGGCCGACATCGGGAACCAGCCGAGTCGGTCTCTTTACGGCGGAGCAGCCGTTGGCACTTAGGAAATATTCGCCGAACTTGGCCGGACTTCCAGGGGAAGAGGCCGGATTTTCACTTGTTCTGGCCGACATCGGGAACCAGCCGAGTCGGACACTTTACGGCGGAGCAGCCGTTGGCACTTAGGAAATATTCGCCAAAATGTTCCGGACCTCCAGGGGAAGAGGCCGAATTTTCGCTCGTTCGGGCCGACATCGGGAACCAGCCGAGTCGGACACTTTAAGGCTGAGCAGCCGTTGGCACTTAGGAAATATTCGCCTTAACTCGGCCGGACTTCCAGGGGAAGAGGCCGGATTTTCACTTGTTCTGGCCGACATCGGGAACCAGCCGAGTCGGACTCTTTACGGCGGAACAGCCGTTGGCACTTAGGAAATATTCGCCGAACTCGGCCGGACTTCCAGGGGAAGAGGCCGATTTTTCACTTGTTCTGGCCGACATCGGGAACCAGCCGAGTCGGACCCTTTACGGCGGAACAGCCGTTGGCACTTAGGAAATATTCGCCTTAACTCGGCCGGACTTCCAGGGGAAGAGGCCGGATTTTCACTTGTTCTGGCCGACATCGGGAACCAGCCGAGTCGGACTCTTTACGGCGGAACAGCCGTTGGCACTTAGGAAATATTCGCCGAACTCGGCCGGACTTCCAGGGGAAGAGGCCGATTTTTCACTTGTTCTGGCCGACATCGGGAACCAGCCGAGTCGGACCCTTTACGGCGGAACAGCCGTTGGCACTTAGGAAATATTCGCCTTAACTCGGCCGGACTTCCAGGGGAAGAGGCCGGATTTTCACTTGTTCTGGCCGACATCGGGAACCAGCCGAGTCGGACTCTTTACGGCGGAACAGCCGTTGGCACTTAGGAAATATTCGCCGAACTCGGCCGGACTTCCAGGGGAAGAGGCCGATTTTTCACTTGTTCTGGCCGACATCGGGAACCAGCCGAGTCGGACCCTTTACGGCGGAACAGCCGTTGGCACTTAGGAAATATTTGCCTTAACTCGGCCGGACTTCCAGGGGAAGAGGCCGGATTTTCACTTGTTCTGGCCGACATCGGGAACCAGCCGAGTCGGACTCTTTACGGCGGAACAGCCGTTGGCACTTAGGAAATATTCGCCGAACTCGGCCGGACTTCCAGGGGAAGAGGCCGATTTTTCACTTGTTCTGGCCGACATCGGGAACCAGCCGAGTCGGACTCTTTACGGCGGAACAGCCGTTGGCACTTAGGAAATATTTGCCTTAACTCGGCCGGACTTCCAGGGGAAGAGGCCGGATTTTCACTTGTTCTGGCCGACATCGGGAACCAGCCGAGTCGGACTCTTTACGGCGGAACAGCCGTTGGCACTTAGGAAATATTCGCCGAACTCGGCCGGACTTCCAGGGGAAGAGGCCGATTTTTCACTTGTTCTGGCCGACATCGGGAACCAGCCGAGTCGGACCCTTTACGGCGGAACAGCCGTTGGCACTTAGGAAATATTTGCCTTAACTCGGCCGGACTTCCAGGGGAAGAGGCCGGATTTTCACTTGTTCTGGCCGACATCGGGAACCAGCCGAGTCGGACTCTTTACGGCGGAACAGCCGTTGGCACTTAGGAAATATTCGCCGAACTCGGCCGGACTTCCAGGGGAAGAGGCCGATTTTTCACTTGTTCTGGCCGACATCGGGAACCAGCCGAGTCGGACTCTTTACGGCGGAACAGCCGTTGGCACTTAGGAAATATTCGTTAATCTTGAACGGACCTCCAGGGGAAGAGGCCGAATTTTCACTTGTTCTGGCCGACATCGGGAACCAGCCGAGTCGGACGCTTTACGGCGGAGCAGCCGTTGGCACTTAGGAAATATTTGCCTTAACTCGGCCGGACTTCCAGGGGAAGAGGCCGAATTTTCACTTGTTCTGGCCGACATCGGGAACCAGCCGAGTCGGACCCTTTAAGGCTGAGCAGCCGTTGGCACTTAGGAAATATTTGCCTTAACTCGGCCGGACTTCCAGGGGAAGAGGCCGATTTTTCACTTGTTCTGGCCGACCGGGGGAACCAGCCGAGTCGGACACTTTACGGCGGAGCAGCCGTTGGCACTTAGGAAATATTCGCCAAAATGTTCCGGACCTCCAGGGGAAGAGGCCGAATTTTCACTTGTTCTGGCCGACCGGGGGAACCAGCCGAGGCGGACACTTTACGGCGGAGCAGCCGTTGGCACTTTGAAAATATTCGCCAAAATGTTCCGGACCTCCAGGGGAAGAGGCCGAATTTTCACTTGTTCTGGCCGACCGGGGGAACCAGCCGAGGCGGACACTTTACGGCGGAGCAGCCGTTGGCACTTTGAAAATATTCGCCAAAATGTTCCGGACCTCCAGGGGAAGAGGCCGAATTTTCGCTCGTTCGGGCCGACCGGGAGAACCAGCCGAGGCGGACACTTTACGGCGGTTGAGCCGTTGGCACTTAGAAATTATTCAGACTTCCATAAACACACATCGGCCTTTTGCCGTCACTGCCCGGGATGGGCACCGTGGTAGCTAGGACAGTTCGTGTGACAGCTTCCGCTGGCACTTAGACAATTTTTAAAATGAAAATAAACAGTTCTGCACATACGTGCCGACTATATTTTGCGAAAGGGGGGTAAAGTGATGAGTACACTAAGTGGGGGGACCAAGTACATAAAGCCTACCCCTGGTACCTCAGAGAGGCCGAATTGACACATTTTGTGTCCGACCGCGGGAACCAGACGAGGCGGACGCTTTTCGGCGCAAGAGCCGTTGGCACTTAGAAAATATTCGTTAATCTTGAACGGACCTCCAGGGGAAGAGGCCGAATTTTCACTTGTTCTGGCCGACATCGGGAACCAGCCGAGTCGGACGCTTTACGGCGGAGCAGCCGTTGGCACTTTGAAAATATTCGTTAAACTTCAACTGACCTCCAGGGGAAGAGGCCGAATTTTCACTTGTTCTGGCCGACATCGGGAACCAGCCGAGTCGGACGCTTTACGGCGGAGCAGCCGTTGGCACTTAGAAAATATTCGTTAAACTTCAACTGACCTCCAGGGGAAGAGGCCGAATTTTCACTTGTTCTGGCCGACATCGGGAACCAGCCGAGTCGGACGCTTTACGGCGGAGCAGCCGTTGGCACTTAGAAAATATTCGTTAATCTTGAACGGACCTCCAGGGGAAGAGGCCGAATATTCACTTGTTCTGGCCGACATCGGGAACCAGCCGAGTCGGACGCTTTACGGCGGAGCAGCCGTTGGCACTTAGAAAATATTCGTTAATCTTGAACGGACCTCCAGGGGAAGAGGCCGAATATTCACTTGTTCTGGCCGACATCGGGAACCAGCCGAGTCGGACTCTTTACGGCGGAACAGCCGTTGGCACTTAGGAAATATTCGCCGAACTTGGCCGGACTTCCAGGGGAAGAGGCCGGATTTTCACTTGTTCTGGCCGACATCGGGAACCAGCCGAGTCGGACACTTTACGGCGGAGCAGCCGTTGGCACTTAGGAAATATTTGCCAAAATGTTCCGGACCTCCAGGGGAAGAGGCCGAATATTCACTTGTTCTGGCCGACATCGGGAACCAGCCGAGTCGGACACTTTAAGGCTGAGCAGCCGTTGGCACTTAGGAAATATTCGCCTTAACTCGGCCGGACTTCCAGGGGAAGAGGCCGGATTTTCACTTGTTCTGGCCGACATCGGGAACCAGCCGAGTCGGACACTTTAAGGCTGAGCAGCCGTTGGCACTTAGGAAATATTTGCCTTAACTCGGCCGGACTTCCAGGGGAAGAGGCCGGATTTTCACTTGTTCTGGACGACCGGGGGAACCGGCCGAGTCGGACACTTTACGGCGGAGCAGCCGTTGGCACTTAGGAAATATTTGCCAAAATGTTCCGGACCTCCAGGGGAAGAGGCCGGATTTTCACTTGTTCTGGCCGACATCGGGAACCAGCCGAGGCGGACACTTTACGGCGGAACAGCCGTTGGCACTTAGGAAATATTCGCCAAAATGTTCCGGACCTCCAGGGGAAGAGGCCGATTTTTCACTTGTTCTGGCCGACATCGGGAACCAGCCGAGTCGGACCCTTTACGGCGGAACAGCCGTTGGCACTTAGGAAATATTTGCCTTAACTCGGCCGGACTTCCAGGGGAAGAGGCCGGATTTTCACTTGTTCTGGCCGACATCGGGAACCGGCCGAGTCGGACACTTTAAGGCTGAGCAGCCGTTGGCACTTAGGAAATATTCGCCTTAACTCGGCCGGACTTCCAGGGGAAGAGGCCGGATTTTCACTTGTTCTGGCCGACATCGGGAACCAGCCGAGTCGGACACTTTAAGGCTGAGCAGCCGTTGGCACTTAGGAAATATTCGCCTTAACTCGGCCGGACTTCCAGGGGAAGAGGCCGGATTTTCACTTGTTCTGGCCGACATCGGGAACCAGCCGAGTCGGACTCTTTACGGCGGAACAGCCGTTGGCACTTAGGAAATATTTGCCTTAACTCGGCCGGACTTCCAGGGGAAGAGGCCGGATTTTCACTTGTTCTGGCCGACATCGGGAACCAGCCGAGTCGGACTCTTTACGGCGGAACAGCCGTTGGCACTTAGGAAATATTCGCCGAACTTGGCCGGACTTCCAGGGGAAGAGGCCGATTTTTCACTTGTTCTGGCCGACATCGGGAACCAGCCGAGTCGGACTCTTTACGGCGGAACAGCCGTTGGCACTTAGGAAATATTTGCCTTAACTCGGCCGGACTTCCAGGGGAAGAGGCCGAATTTTCACTTGTTCTGGCCGACATCGGGAACCAGCCGAGTCGGACTCTTTACGGCGGAACAGCCGTTGGCACTTAGGAAATATTCGCCGAACTTGGCCGGACTTCCAGGGGAAGAGGCCGATTTTTCACTTGTTCTGGCCGACATCGGGAACCAGCCGAGTCGGACCCTTTACGGCGGAACAGCCGTTGGCACTTGGGAAATATTTGCCTTAACTCGGCCGGACTTCCAGGGGAAGAGGCCGAATTTTCACTTGTTCTGGCCGACATCGGGAACCAGCCGAGTCGGACTCTTTACGGCGGAACAGCCGTTGGCACTTAGAAAATATTCGTTAAACTTCAACTGACCTCCAGGGGAAGAGGCCGAATTTTCACTTGTTCTGGCCGACATCGGGAACCAGCCGAGTCGGACTCTTTACGGCGGAACAGCCGTTGGCACTTAGAAAATATTCGTTAAACTTCAACTGACCTCCAGGGGAAGAGGCCGAATTTTCACTTGTTCTGGCCGACATCGGGAACCAGCCGAGTCGGACGCTTTTCGGCGGAGCAGCCGTTGGCACTTAGAAAATATTCGTTAATCTTGAACGGACCTCCAGGGGAAGAGGCCGAATTTCCACTTATTCTGGCCGACATCGGGAACCAGCCGAGTCGGACGCTTTACGGCGGAGCAGCCGTTGGCACTTAGGAAATATTTGCCTTAACTCGGCCGGACTTCCAGGGGAAGAGGCCGATTTTTCACTTGTTCTGGCCGACATCGGGAACCAGCCGAGTCGGACCCTTTACGGCGGAACAGCCGTTGGCACTTAGGAAATATTTGCCTTAACTCGGCCGGACTTCCAGGGGAAGAGGCCGATTTTTCACTTGTTCTGGCCGACATCGGGAACCAGCCGAGTCGGACTCTTTACGGCGGAACAGCCGTTGGCACTTAGGAAATATTCGCCAAAATGTTCCGGACCTCCAGGGGAAGAGGCCGAATTTTCACTTGTTCTGGCCGACCGGGGGAACCAGCCGAGGCGGACACTTTACGGCGGAGCACCCGTTGGCACTTAGAAAATATTCGCCAAAATGTTCCGGACCTCCAGGGAAAGAGGCCGAATTTTCGCTCGTTCGGGCCGACCGGGAGAACCGGCCGAGGCGGACACTTTACGGCGGTTGAGCCGTTGGCACTTAGAAATTATTCAGACTTCCATCAAACACACATCGGCCTTTTGCCGTCACTGCCCGGGATGGGCACCGTGGTAGCTCGGACAGTTCGTGTGACAGCTTCCGCTGGCACTTAGACAATTTTTAAAATGAAAATAAACAGTTCTGCACATACGTGCCGACTATATTTTGCGAAAGGGGGGTAAAGTGATGAGTACACTAAGTGGGGGGACCAAGTACATAAAGCCCTCCCCTGGTACCTCAGAGAGGCCGAATTGACACATTTTGTGTCCGACCGCGGGAACCAGCCGAGGCGGACGCTTTTCGGCGCAAGAGCCGTTGGCACTTAGAAAATATTCGTTAATCTTGAACGGACCTCCAGGGGAAGAGGCCGAATTTTCACTTGTTCTGGCCGACATCGGGAACCAGCCGAGGCGGACGCTTTTCGGCGCAAGAGCCGTTGGCACTTAGAAAATATTCGTTAATCTTGAACGGACCTCCAGGGGAAGAGGCCGAATTTTCACTTGTTCTGGCCGACATCGGGAACCAGCCGAGTCGGACGCTTTACGGCGGAGCAGCCGTTGGCACTTAGAAAATATTCGTTAATCTTGAACGGACCTCCAGGGGAAGAGGCCGAATTTTCACTTGTTCTGGCCGACATCGGGAACCAGCCGAGTCGGACGCTTTACGGCGGAGCAGCCGTTGGCACTTTGAAAATATTCGTTAAACTTCAACTGACCTCCAGGGGAAGAGGCCGAGTTTCCACTTGTTCTGGCCGACATCGGGAACCAGCCGAGTCGGACACCTTACGGCGGAAGAGCCGATGGCACTTAGAAAATATTCGTTAAACTTGAACGGACCTCCAGGGGAAGAGGCCGAATTTTCGCTTGTTCAGGCCGACCGGAGGAACCGGCCGAGTCGGACACCTTACGGCGGAAGAGCCGATGGCACTTAGAAAATATTCGTTAAACTTGACAGGACCTCCAGGGGAAGAGGCCGAATTTTCGCTCGTTCAGGCCGACCGGAGGAACCGGCCGAGTCGGACACCTTACGGCGGAAGAGCCGATGGCACTTAGAAAATATTCGTTAAACTTGACAGGACCTCCAGGGGAAGAGGCCGAATTTTCGCTCGTTCAGGCCGACCGGAGGAACCGGCCGAGTCGGACACATTACGGCGGAAGAGCCGATGGCACTTAGAAAATATTCGTTAAACTTGACAGGACCTCCAGGGGAAGAGGCCGAATTTTCGCTCGTTCAGGCCGACCGGAGGAACCGGCCGGGTCGGACACCTTACGGCGGAAGAGCCGATGGCACTTAGAAAATATTCGCCAAAATGTTCCGGACCTCCAGGGGAAGAGGCCGAATTTTCACTTGTTCAGGCCGACCGGAGGAACCGGCCGGGTCGGACACGTTACGGCGGAACAGCCGTTGGCACTTAGAAAATATTCGTCAAAGTCGTCCGGACCTCCAGGGGAAGAGGCCGAATTTTCGCTCGTTCGGGCCGACCGGAGGAACCGGCCGGGTCGGACACGTTACGGCGCAACAGCCGTTCGCACTTAGAAAATATTCGCCAAAGTCGTCCGGACCTCCAGGGGAAGAGGCCGAATTTTCGCTCGTTCGGGCCGACCGGAGGAACCGGCCGGGTCGGACACGTTACGGCGCAACAGCCGTTGGCACTTTGAAAATATTCGCCAAAATGTTCCGGACCTCCAGGGGAAGAGGCCGAATTTTCGCTCGTTCGGGCCGACCGGAGGAACCGGCCGGGTCGGACACGTTACGGCGCAACAGCCGTTGGCACTTTGAAAATATTCGCCAAAATGTTCCGGACCTCCAGGGGAAGAGGCCGAATTTTCGCTCGTTCGGGCCGACCGGAGGAACCGGCCGGGTCGGACACGTTACGGCGCAACAGCCGTTGGCACTTTGAAAATATTCGCCAAAATGTTCCGGACCTCCAGGGGAAGAGGCCGAATTTTCGCTCGTTCGGGCCGACCGGAGGAACCGGCCGGGTCGGACACTTTACGGCGCAACAGCCGTTGGCACTTTGAAAATATTCGCCAAAATGTTCCGGACCTCCAGGGGAAGAGGCCGAATTTTCGCTCGTTCGGGCCGACCGGGAGAACCAGCCGAGGCGGACACTTTACGGCGCAACAGCCGTTGGCACTTTGAAAATATTCGCCAAAATGTTCCGGACCTCCAGGGGAAGAGGCCGAATTTTCGCTCGTTCGGGCCGACCGGGAGAACCAGCCGAGGCGGACACTTTACGGCGGTTGAGCCGTTGGCACTTAGAAATTATTCAGACTTCCATCAAACACACATCGGCCTTTTGCCGTCACTGCCCGGGATGGGCACCGTGGTAGCTCGGACAGTTCGTGTGACAGCTTCCGCTGGCACTTAGAAAATTTTTAAAATGAAAATAAACAGTTCTGCACATACGTGCCGACTATATTTTGCGAAAGGGGGGTAAAGTGATGAGTACACTAACTGGGGGGACCAAGTACATAAAGCCTACCCCTGGTACCTCAGAGAGGCCGAATTTTCGAATTCTGAGGCCGAGCTGGGGAACCAGACGAGGCGGACACTTTTCCGAGCGAGAGCCGATGGCACTTAGAAAATTTTCGGCTAAGTCGGCAGGACTTCCAGAGCGAGAGGCCGAATATTCGTCATCTGTGGCCGACCGGGGAACCAGCGAAGGCGGATAGGCGGTCACGGATGTCCCGCCGGCTGGTCCGCGGGCCAATTTGGGTCCCGTAATTTAGCGGTCGCGGTCCGGAATCCACGCCGGCCGGGGAACCAGCGCAGGCGGATAGGCGGTCACGGAGGTCCCGCCGGCTGGTCCGCGGGCCAATTTTGGTCCCGTAAGTGAGCGGCCGCGGCCCGGAATACACGCCGACCGGGGAACCAGCGAAGGCGGATAGGCGGTCACGGAGGTCCCGCCGGCTGGTCCGCGGGCCAATTGGGGTCCCGTAAATTAGCGGTCGCGGCCCGGAATTCGCGCCGGCCGGGGAACCAGCGCAGGCGCATAGGCGGTCACGGAGGTCCCGCCGGCTGGTCCGCGGGCCAATCGGGGTCCCGTAAGTTAGCGGTCGCGGCCCGGAATTCGCGCCGGCCGGGGAACCAGCGCAGGCGGATAGGCGGTCACGGAGGTCCCGCCGGCTGGTCCGCGGGCCAATCGGGGTCCCGTAAGTTAGCGGTCGCGGCCCGGAATTCGCGCCGGCCGGGGAACCAGCGCAGGCGGATAGGCGGTCACGGAGGTCCCGCCGGCTGGTCCGCGGGCCAATCGGGGTCCCGTAAGTTAGCGGTCGCGGCCCGGAATTCGCGCCGGCCCGCAGCCACCACCAGGCGGATAGGCGGTCACGGAGGTCCCGCCGGCCGGTCCGCGGGGGGAACTGCGCCCTCTGGCGGACACGCTATTGTAAATGAATGGGGTTTGGCACTTAGTGCATTTTTCGCCGAAGCCGACGAGCGCTCCGGGCGAGGAGGCCGGATTCTCGCCATCCGTGGCCGGCCGGGGAACCGGCCAAGGCGGATAGGCGGTCACGGGGGTCCCGCCGGCTGGTCCGCGGGCCAATTGGGGTCCCGTAAGTTAGCGGTCGCGGCCCGGAATCCGCGCCGGCCAGCAGCCACCGGGAGGCGGATAGGCTGTCACGGAGGTCCCGCCGGCTGGTCCGCGGGCCATTTAGGGTCCCGTAGGTGAGCGGTCGCGGCCCGGAATCCAGGCCGGCCAGGAGGCACCGCCAGGCGGATAGGCGGTCACGGAGGTCCCGCCAGCTGGTCCGCGGGCCATTTATGGTCCCGTAAGTTAGCGGTCGCGGCCCGGAATCCACGCCGGCCAGGAGGCACCGGCAGGCGGATGGGCGGTCACGGAGGTCCCGCCAGCTGGTCCGCGGGCCGTTTAGGGTCCCGTAAGTTAGCGGTCGCGGCCCGGAATCCACGCCGGCCAGGAGGCACCGCCAGGCGGGTAGGCTGTCACGGAGGTCCCGCCAGCTGGTCCGCGGGCCAATTAGGGTCCCGTAAGTTAGCGGTCGCGGCCCGGAATCCGCGCCGGCCAGCAGCCACCGCCAGGCGGGTAGGCTGTCACGGAGGTCCCGCCGGCCGGTCCGCGGGCCAATCAGGGTCCCGTAAGTGAGCGGTCGCGGCCCGGAATGCACGCCGGCCAGCAGGCACCGCCAGGCGGATAGGCGGTCACGGAGGTCCCGCCGGCCGGTCCGCGGGCCAATCAGGGTCCCGTAAGTGAGCGGTCGCGGCCCGGAATGCACGCCGGCCAGGAGGCACCGCCAGGCGGATAGGCGGTCACGGAGGTCCCGCCGGCCGGTCCGCTGGCCAATTACCTCCAGCCGAGCGGATATGAACTTTATTAGCACCTTCTACGAGATGGCGGAGCCTTATTCGACAACCAGCACCTCGGCTTAGCATTTTCCACGGCCCGCTGATCTTCCAGAAGACGTCCAGCCGGTTTCCTCCTCACATTTTAAGCCGGCCGAGGCTTCCGGCACCCCGGCTAAGCTTTCTCCACGGCCCGCTGAGCTTCCAGAAGACCTCCAGCCGGTTCTCCCGGTGCTTTCCTCCTCACGTTTTAAGCCGGCCGAGGCTTCCGGCACCCCGGCTAAGCTTTTTCCCACACCCCGCTGAGCTTCCAGGGGACCTCCAGCCGGTTCTCCGCGCGCTTCCTCCTCACTTTTAAGCCGGCCGAGGCTCCAGGCACCCCGGCCAAGCGTTTCCCACGGCCCGCTGAGCTTCCAGGGGACCTCCAGCCGGTTCTCCCGGTGCCTCGCGCCTCGCTTTGTGAGCCGGCCGAGGCTTCCAGCACCTCGGCTGAGCGTTTCCCACGGCCCGCTGAGCTTCCAGGGGACCTCCAGCCGGTTCTCCCGGTGCCTCGCGCCTCGCTTTGCGAGCCGGCCGAGGCTTCCAGCACCTCGGCTGAGCGTTTTCGGCGGCCCGTTGCTCTCCCGGAGGTCGCAACGGGGAGTTACCTCCCTCTCGCGGACACGGCGAGTAAATACACCGCCTCTCGCACTTTGCGCGGGTAAACGGCGGGAGTAACTGTGACTCTCTTAAGGTAGGCTCACTTGACATTTATTTATTCATGTATTTATTTATTTTTGACGGTTCGCGGAGGCGATGACGCTCCGCGCGGGTAAACGGCGGGAGTAACTGCGACTCTCCTAAGGTATGCTCACTTGACTATTTATTCATGTATTTATTTATTTTTGACGGTTCGCGGAGGCGATGACGCTCCGCGCGGGTAAACGGCGGGAGTAACTGTGACTCTCTTAAGGTAGGCTCACTTGACATCTATTTACTTATGTATTTATTTATTTTTGACGGTTCGCGGAGGCGATGACGCTCCGCGCGGGTAAACGGCGGGAGTAACTGTGACTCTCTTAAGGTAGGCTCACTTGACATTTATTCATTTATGTACTTATTTATTTTTGACGGTTCGCGGAGGCGATGACGCTCCGCGCGGGTAAACGGCGGGAGTAACTGTGACTCTCTTAAGGTAGGCTCACTTGACATTTATTTTGGCGGTTCGCGGAGGCGCCGGGAGGCCGTGCGCGCGCGCGCAGAGCGGCCGAATAACGCTCCGCCGGCCCCGGGTGATTACCGAGAGGCTCCCCGGCCTCGCGGAGCTCCGACGCTCCTCCGCGGGACCTCCGGCGGCCGGCGCGCTCGCGCACCACCCCCCGGCACCGCCGGGAGGCCGTGCGCGCGCGCGCAGAGCGGCCGAATAACGCTCCGCCGGCCCCGGGTGATTACCGAGAGGCTCCCCGGCCTCGCGGAGCTCCGACGCTCCTCCGCGGGACCTCCGGCGGCCGGCGCGCTCGCGCACCACCCCCCGGTGCTCCGGCGGCCCCGGGTGACGACTAAGAGGCTCCCCGGCCGGCCTCGCGGAGCTCCGGCGCTCCTCCGCGGGACTTCCAGCGGCCGGCGCGCTCACGCACCACCCCCCGGCACCAC
Source organism: Syngnathus scovelli (assembly GCF_024217435.2). Classification (NCBI taxonomy): domain Eukaryota; kingdom Metazoa; phylum Chordata; class Actinopteri; order Syngnathiformes; family Syngnathidae; genus Syngnathus; species Syngnathus scovelli. The sequence goes on from NW_026061428.1 coordinate 16,373, forward strand.
CCGGGAGGCCGTGCTCGCGCGCCAAGTGGCCGAAAATAGCTCCAAGCCCAGCGGATCGGCTGCTTGGAAGCACCGCGCCGTCCGGCTCCACCTGGTACCTCGCACGGCTCTCATCTCCCCCCCGCACGGACTTCCGAGCGCTCGGGGAGACGCTCGGAAGCTGCCGGTGCCGCCGCGGCGGGGAATTGCCTCCCTCTGGCGGACGCGGCGAGTAAAAACACCACCTCTCGCACTTTGCGCACACTTACTTGCGTGGGTCCGCTTCCGATGACACTTTGAGCGGCCAAACGGCGGGAGTAACTACGACTCTCTTAAGGTAGGCTCACTTGACATTTATTTATGTATTTATTTATTTTTGACGGTTCGCGGAGGCGATGACGCTCCGCGCGGGTAAACGGCGGGAGTAACTGTGACTCTCTTAAGGTAGCCTGACTCGACGTCTTTTTCAACGGTGGCTGGAGGACCCGGGCGGTTCTCGGGGGTGCGTCGCTCCTCACTTTTGACGCCCGAGGAGGCTCCCGGCACCTCGGCTACGCGTTTTCGGCGGCCCGCTGAGCTTCCAGAAGACCTCCAGCCGGTTCTCCCGGTGCTTTCCTCCTCACGTTTTAAGCCGGCCGAGGCTCCCGGCACCCCGGCCAAGCGTTTCCCACGGCCCGCTGAGCTTCCAGGGGACCTCCGGCCGGTTCTCTCCGCGCGCTTTCCTCCTCACTTTTAAGCCGGCCGAGGCTTCCGGCACCCCGGCCAAGCGTTTCCCACGTCCCGCTGAGCTTCCAGGGGACCTCCGGCCGGTTCTCCGCGCGCTTTCCTCCTCACATTTTAAGCCGGCCGAGGCTCCAGGCACCCCGGCTAAGCTTTCTCCACGGCCCGCTGAGCTTCCAGGGGACCTCCGGCCGGTTCTCCGCGCGCTTTCCTCCTCACTTTTAAGCCGGCCGAGGCTTCCGGCACCCCGGCCAAGCCTTTCCCACGGCCCGCTGAGCTTCCAGGGGACATCCAGCCGGTTCTCCGCGCGCCCCCCTCCTAACTCGACGCCCGAGGAGGCTCCAGGCACCCCGGCCGAGCCTTTTCGGCGGCCCGCTGATCTCCCGGAGGTCGCAACGGGGAATTGCCTCCCTCTCGCGGACACGGCGCGTAAATGCACCGCCTCTCGCACTTTGCGCACACTCACTCGCATCGCTACGCCTCCCGTGGCACTTTAAGCGACCGGGACCACCGCGAGCGCGGGCGATGACTAAGAGGCTCCCCGGCCGGCCTCGCGGAGCTCCGACGCTCCCCCGCGGGACTTCCGGCGGCCGGCCGGAGCCTCGGCACGGCTGCCGCACTCCCTAATAACACCCCGCGGACCCCCGCGAGCCGAACGCTCGCTGCCGCGGGCGACCCGTGCCAAGGCGGACGCGTGACGGCGCGGGAGCCCTCGGCACTATATCACGGTCACGTATGTAGTCAAATCGTGTAAAATCACCGTTAGTTTATTCATAATATAGGTAATAATTAAATAAATATTAACATCGCGTATATCATTAATAAACACATGTATGTATTTATTTAATAATTAAATAAATATTAACATCGCGTATAATCATGCGCAATACTTCGTGGCCGACCGGGGAACCGGCGAAGGCGGACGCATCGCGGCGCGAGAGCCGTTGGCACTTTGGAAAAATAAATAAATAAATAAATAAATAAATAATAATTCGCCGACCGGGCTCCGGGGGGAGAGGCCGATTTTTGGCCGTTCGTGGCCGACCGGGGAACCGGCGAAGGCGGACGCATCGCGGCGCGAGAGCCGTTGGCACTTTGGAAAAATAAATAAATAAATAAATAAATAAATAAATAATTCGCCGACCGGGCTCCGGGGCAAGAGGCCGAATTTTCGCTCGTTCGGGCCGACCGGGGAACCGGCGAAGGCGGACGCAGCGCGGCGCGAGAGCCGTTGGCACTTTGAAAAAAAAAAAAAAAAAAAAAAAAAAAAATTCGCCCACCGGGCTCCGGGGGAAGAGGCCGGCTTTTCGCCGTTCGCGGCCGACCGGGGAACCGGCGAAAGCGGACGCGCTCTCTAACGAGCCCCGCCGGCCGGAGGAAGTGCGCCCTCTGGCGGACACGCCGTTGTAAATGAATGGGGTTTGGCACTTAGTGCATTTTTCGCCCAAGTCGAAGCGCGCTCCGGGCGAGGAGGCCGGATTCTCGCCACCCGTGGCCGGCCGGGGAACCGGCCAAGGCGGACGCGCTCTCTAACGAGCCCCGCCGGCCGGAGGAAGTGCGCCCTCTGGCGGACACGCCGTTGTAAATGAATGGGGTTTGGCACTTGGTGCATTTTTCGCCCAAGTCGAAGCGCGCTCCGGGCGAGGAGGCCGGATTCTCGCCACCCGTGGCCGGCCGGGGAACCGGCGAAGGCGGATAGGCTTTCACGGAGGATCCGCCGGCTGGTCCGCGGGCCGATTAGGGTCCCGCGAGTGAGCGGTGGCGGTCCGGAATCCAGGCCGGCCAGGAGGCACCGCCAGGCGGATAGGCTTTCACGGAGGTCCCGCCGGCTGGTCCGCGGGCCGATTAGGGTCCCGCGAGTGAGCGGTGGCGGTCCGGAATCCAGGCCGGCCCGGAGCCACCGCCAGGCGGATAGGCTTTCACGGAGGAGCCGCCGGCTGGTCCGCCGGGGGAAGTGCGCCCTCTGGCGGACACGCCGTTGTAAATGAATGGGGTTTGGCACTTTGTGCATTTTTCGACCAGCGGCAACGCAGGCTGACGGGCGGCCGCTTCCGCGGGCCGGCACTACTCTACGGAGGCGCTAGCCGCCTCCGGTGGGGGCCGTGTGATCTCGCTGGATGCCCGAGGACCTTCCGCCAGGCCCGGCCGCAGCTTTTGCGCGCGCCCGGTCCTATTACCTGGTGGAAGCTGGAGGCCGGGGCTCGGCAGCTCGCTGCCCGGGGACCCTCCGCGAGGCCCGGCCGCAGCTTTTACGCACGGCCGCTGCTATTCTCTGGCTCCGGCTTCGTCCCGGAGGGTGCTTGGGGAACGGCGGCGCACACCGCGAACGGCCGGTGGCGGTCGGCCGGTGGCGGTCGGCTGGTGGCGGTCGGCTGGTGGCGGTCGGGGGTGGCGCTTGGGGATGGCGCTTGGGGATGGTGGCTGTCGGCTGGTGGCGGTCGGCTGGTGGCGCTTGGGGATGGCGCTTGGGGATGGTGGCTGTCGGCTGGTGGCGGTCGGCTGGTGGCGGTCGCCTTGTGGCGGTCGGGGATGGCGCTTGGGGATGGTGGCTGTCGCCTTGTGGCGGTCGGCTGGTGGCGGTCGGCTGGTGGCGGTCGGGGGGTGGCGGTCGGGGGTGGCGCTTGGGGATGGTGGCTGTCGCCTTGTGGCGGTCGGCTGGTGGCGGTCGGCTGGTGGCGGTCGGGGGGTGGCGGTCGGGGGTGGCGCTTGGGGATGGTGGCTGTCGCCTTGTGGCGGTCGGCTGGTGGCGGTCGGCTGGTGGCGGTCGGCTGGTGGCGGTCGGGGGTGGCGCTTGGGGATGGTGGCTGTCGCCTTGTGGCGGTCGGCTGGTGGCGGTCGGCTGGTGGCGGTCGGGGGTGGCGCTTGGGGATGGTGGCTGTCGCCTTGTGGCGGTCGGCTGGTGGCGGTCGGCTGGTGGCGGTCGGGGGGT